>NW_018736404.1:0-40432 GCF_002204515.2 Aedes aegypti
TTTTTCCATAAAGAGTAATCTAAAATCGTATGCATGGGTCGAAAACTAGAGATGGTTCAAAAATTGGTGCTCTTCCCCTACTTGGAGAAAAATTGTTCGAAATATTTCTGAACTAGATAATATTAAATAGAGGTCAATATAATCATCGTTTTCTACTGGAACTTTTCTCCATTGCGTAAAATCGAGATTTTTCAAGATTCCTCAGTTACACTCAAGATATCACTAGTTTCACCTTCCCACCTGTTTAACCCATTGTTCCATTCTACTAGGAATCCTCCCCAGCTATTCACATGCTTATTCGGGTTCATAGTAACCCGTCAGCGTAACCTATTCAAGGGCCAAAAATCGCATGCATAAAATATATTTCGTCAAATATCATCAAAAGGAGTGGAGATATCGCAATTTTGAGGTGATTTTTTGCCCTTAAGGGTCCTAAAATCACCAAAATAAGCTGAAAAGCATACCAAAATTTTTCAGAGTTCACTAAAATGGGAAAACTGCACATACGCCCTTTGCGCCACCTCTAAACCTTCACCAAAAATTCTCATTTTTTCACAGAATGTTATTTTGGGACCGATGATCATTTTCCACTTTGTAAATCTTGACTACGGAAGATTTTTGGAAATAAGCCCCACCCTAGTCCAGAGTAGATTTACCTTTTCTAAATTCAAACTGGTTGTTGGATAGGCCGTCCGCACTCTCCGTATACGGTACTAGCCTGTTGAGAATCAACCTCTCCAATAACTTGCCCGTCGTATCTAGTAGACAGATAGGTCTATACGCCGACGGGTCACCTGGTGGTTTCCCCGCCTTTGGTAGTAGCACCAATTTCTGTCGCTTCCATACATCCGTTTAGATTCCTTAATCAATGCAGCGTTGCATCGTGGTTCTGAACATGTCTGGATCTGCGTTCACTGCCGCTTTTAAGGCAACATTCGGGATACCATCGGGTCCCGGTGCCTTGTTTGACGCGAATGATTTCACGACTTCTGCCAGCTCTTCATTTGTCACTCTCGCCACTTCTTCTCCTTCATCTGCCGAATACGGCGCTGAGGGCCATGGGCTTATGGGATGGTGCGAGTTACAGTTTTCCGGAAAAACAAATCTTCAGACAGTAGTTGTTAAACGCTTCGATTCTAGCAAAGCGAATTGATTTTGATGGCCATCATAGACGAACGTGGGTCCTTTCATTACCAATGTGGAGTTTCTTGTTCATATTTAATAATGATCTTGGAGTAGTCATGGCGTACTGTGAATTATAAATCACCACAATACCTAAAGCCCAAACCGACAAATTTGCAGCTCAAACAACTAGGGTAGGTGTACCAGTTATGGACATAGTGATTCCCTATTTCGCCATACGTAATTACTTTAATGTCTTCAAATTTTGAAAATTTTTGTGTGTTGTAGTAGTTAGATTTAAGATATATCTTGATGTTAAAACATTCAAAAAGATTTAAAATGTTAAAGTTATCAAAATTTCCCATATGGCCAAATAGGGATACACTTTCCCTACTTTCGCAATGAATGACTGACTTTTATACCCGATAACTATATTATTACTAGATTAGATAATTACTCACGCATATTGTGGATTTACCCGAGTTTAAGTAAGTACCACTAATAATTATGTGACCAACATGAAATGCTATGCTGAACTGCATGTTTGAAGTCCCACTAGCACCAGAGTACATAATATTTTTGAGGAAACAAGAAACTAGAGAAATTCAAAATCCTTGAATTCAAAATTTTGTGTACACAGAATTCCTTAGAAACATTTGCTAAACATATTCTGGGCATTTTTTTTAATAATCCCTGATGTAACTAATGGATAAATTCCTGGAGGAGTGTTTGATATATTTCTCAGTACAACTCCTGGAGAATTTCCTGATGGAATTGCCACAGGAATCCTTAATACAAGAATCCGTCTAATTTGATCGAAAGTTTATACTAACTCTTGGTGGAAACTCTGAAATCACTTTGAAAAAATGTGGTGGAATCCTGAGAATAATTTCTAGAGGAATTCTCAGAAGTTTTTATAGGTGAATATCAGGAGGCTTAGTAAGTGATTTTTCTGATCCCTGTCGGAATTATTTGAAGAATACATGGTACAATACTTGAAAACATTCCTGGAGCGATTCCCGGAGCAACCCATGAATTCTTATATGTATTTCAAGGGACTCCATGGATAAATTATTGGAGGAATCTCTTTAAACACCCACAGCAAAATTAATTTTCTGATATCATACATTTTTCATATTTTACATCGAAGTTGTGAGCATATGTTGATTCTACGATTGAAGGCAATAAAATATTAATAAATTATTTCAAGCATAATTCTTCAATCCGACGTATCTGCAAAAATAAACAAACCGAGATTTGCTTTGCATGGGCTTGACAAACGCATAATCTACATATTGAGCCAACAAAAGTATTCCTAAAACCATTTTTCGATTTTTTGAAATAAATTTCAATGCTGCCCTATGTGCACTTTACTCAGTGTTTTTAATTTGGCTACATACACCCTGTGTTTGTAAAGCGACTCAACTATCAACATTTTCATGCTAGCACATACACCGTACATATGCTCATAGTGAAGCGACCTATATGCCGAATCAAAACATAAAATTTGAATCAGCAGATACGTCATACCGTTTCCGAATCACTAAACATGTTGGAAATCGAGGAATTCGGATTTCTACAATTGTAGCTAGCTGACGCGTCGGCAAACTGATGTGGAACATCATCAGTATTCGGTTCTAGACAATGTTTCTAACCAAATTTCTCACAAAAACTGTTCTCCATCTACTTTTGTTACTCACAGCTCCGTCCGGTGCTCCTGTTAGTCGAGTTGAAATTGGAAATATTCGCAAACCAATATTCGTTGTAGTTTAACGTAGAAACTGTCGAATTAACGAACTCTATTAGGTTTTAAGGGAATTTGCAAATCGGTGTATGTGCAACTTCAAAACAATACTGGTGTATATGACGTGACGCATGTGAAAAATGAACTGTCAACCGACGCATCAAAGCAAGGTGTATGTATCAATCAAGGTATGGTACGGACGAATCATCATGGTGTATGTGAGCAGCACAAAGCAAAAGGGTTTATTCGATAATTTCACCAGTTTTTCAATCTATTCAAAACGAATCGTAATTGTTTAAAGTGGTTAGAAACAGTGTTCTTTTTTTCAACTTGTAGAAACACAACAATAGAAAAATGCAAAACATTTTAAATAGGATTTAAAATGCTTTACAATATATTGCCATCGCATTTTTGTCTCGAATCCATCCAAATGTTAGATACGCCGATTTGAAAAATTAATGCTGATTTATCTTTTTTTATGTCACGTTACAGAAGAGCTGTGGATGAACATACAATGGTCCTCAATTGAAATGTACATGGATTGTTTTACAATGTTTTATCATAATGCATAAACATAGCCATACCCGTATCTTGAAAATGAACCACTTAATACAAGGCCCTGTAGCACTGTTTCATAAAGCTGTATTGAAACATGAAATTGACTGGATTTTGTTCATTAACGTTCAACGCTCCGTCATGCGTAACATCGTCATCATCGAAACTTCGAAAGCAGTTTTTCTGTTCAAAACTAAAAACTATTTGATGAAAATGTGTTCACGTGGTTTCGTTGGAGAATAGAATACAGTGAACACATTTTCCTGTAATTTCTTGATTTTGAACGAAAACACTGCTTTTGAAAATTCCCAATCAATGACGGATCCTGTCCCCTTAAAATCAATTCCGTTAGCAAGAACGATCATCAAATATCATCAAAATTGAGCCGAGACGTTCTGATCTCAACTTACATGATATGAGACGATTAATGTTAATCTAATGGAAGCGAGTTCATAGAATAATCTTGTTTTTTTCGCTGCTAGAACCGTGTGCATTCAGTCTAGATTTAGTGCATTTATCTCTAGCATATTAATAAAACATTCTCAGAACTAGAGAAAACGAAGTATTCTTTTCGTAACAATTCTGTTGACCTAGACGTGAAAGACAAAAAGAACTTTCTCACATGTTACGTTTATTCTTCGACATAGAACGAAACCTGTTTTGTAACTTCTTCAATAGTAGCTGAGTTTTCAAGGTGGAAACTTTATGCATATTGCAGAGTTTTATTTACAACTATTCGTCAAACAAACCAGAATCCTTTATTTTACAACATGGAAGCGTCTATTAGTTCCATGGAAACACCTTAAAACGTTCATTGAATCCGCTTGCCGGTCATGACACTCACAGTTTGTCATGTCAAACTATTGTAGATATTTCTTCTTCTACCGCCTAAACAAGTTTTACATTTGTCTCTCATAGATATACTCTGTCTAATCAGAGACCAGTTTTTTTTGGAAGATTACTGCCTACTTCCGTCAGAATCTTGTTTCAGGTTCTCTGTCTTTATCCATCAGAGACCTTTCTCTCACTGATTTCTGCCTATTCCTATCAGAAACCATCAATATTCATCTCCGCCCTGTGTCCGTCGGAAATTACTTTTTAATCATTTGATCAAGCATTTAAGAGTCAGAGTTGCTCGATATTTTCTAAATCACATTTGTTTTACCGGACTACGCCATTGTAGTTAACTTGAGAGGCATCTTTGCGAGCCAAGATTGGACCAATAACTGACAGTCACGGGTGTACTATATTAAGAAGGTATATATTTCGAAACTGACAGACAGCTACTTGACGACGTCATTCCTATCCACCTCGAACAAATTTGCGAAAAAAATGGTCCTAGTGCTCCGTAAGGTATATGGTACGATAGGAGAAATAGAAATATAAGTAGTAGAACGCTAGTGGCGCTGTTATCTACAAAAACATAATTATTTTATTAATACTTACTACAAGTCAACTCTCCACATCTCGATGTTCTACATCTCGATATCTCTCCCTATGTCGATTATTGCTTCGGTCCCTTCATTCTGCATACGATTTCCTTTCTAAAAACTATCTGTTTTGTTCTAAACGTTTAAGCAACATAGGAAAAACCATTCAAAAATATTGATGATTTTTACTTAATTTCCACAAAAAAAAAACAAGAATGTTTATCAACTGATCTGAAAATGCTTTTAATCATCAGTCAGATATTCCCCAGTCTATTAAATCTTTTTTTTTTTTTTTTTGTCGGTTGCGATAGGGGTAGTACTGGCACTCTTAATCTGCCCTAAGCTCCTTCCCAGCATTTGCTTTTATAAGCCTCTATTGGCGTTCATCACACAGACGTTCCTAAGCAATGTTGCTCAAATGGTCACTGTGTACGCTAGCAGCAATCAGCCCTTGCCGTAGTTTTGCAGTCTGTAGTTCAGACTACTATTAAACTATGATAAGGCCTGAATGCTACTAGAGTGGTTAAAGTGAAGAACGAAATAGTTTTATTAAAAGGTCCTCATTCCCCATTTTCATTTCATCACTCACTATCGTCACTTTTATTTCCGACACTATCACGTATATCACCGATTATCACTCATCAACTTTCGTAATACACTTCAGACAGAGGCGTCCCGTGAGGAATTTGATTACCTGTGCACTGACTCGCACAAACCGTTTATTTTGAATTATGAATACGATTTTTCAAAATTGATTTTTTTAAAATGTATTTCAGCTTAAAATGTAATTTCTTATTATAAACACCTTAAAATGTAATTTCCAATACTGTATGCAATCTTGAAGTGTCTGGAAGCTATTATATTTGTTGCTCATTGGACGTATTTTTGTTTGTTTTTCTTCGTTTCAATCACTAGTTGTAAGTTTTAAGAATTTGGATGATTCCAATAGTACAATGTTTAGGGACAAGGAAAATTCTCAAAATTTCGCTGATACAACAATGCGATGAAAGAAAAATTGTGCGTATTAATCGCGGACCCATAGTTTGATATACTTGACATAAAAATGTATATTTACAGTAAAAATGACCTTTATATGCGTAGATTTCAAGCATTTTTCGTATTTGCGAACTGAGATAATAAGTTTAATATCATATTATCAATACAAAATTTAAAGCAAGAAGAAAGACGCTAAATTTGAACTAAACGATTAGCCACATTTTTTATATGAAACTCGGCTTACAAATAAATAAATCCATTCTTATGAGCAAAAAATCTGAAGTTTTCTGAGATATCATATAAATTTTCAGAATTCAACTATCTACGCGTATTTTCCAAGTTTCGCGATGAAGGATAAATTCCGTGGATTTCGTGGCTTTCGCGAACTTCTGAATTTCCATTATTCCTAACGTTGTTATTCTATATAATAATTCTTATTATTTACAGCTTGTCAATTGTATCACGATATCTTAGCTTTTCGACGATGTCCAGCGCTGGTACATCTCTTTGTATACTTTTGTTGATACATCAAGCTTTCTAAATGAAATGATGACTGACTGTGAACGCTGAAACCCACTTTTCGCCCACCGCAATTTATCAGTTGTCGTCTGTCGAGCAAGAAAAACTTTATTCACGCATAGTTTAAATGTTGTGTATTTAATAAGATAAAAACATAATCAATTTGGCCATATGTTATAACATCTAGTTTTGGTTCCTTATCAATATTGCGCCTACTATCGCGCGACACCTGGAAGCAGGGTTGGAAAGCGTCAATGTAAATAGAGAGTGTCGTGCGACCTTTAACATAGATGCTTCCCTCACTGTCATCCGGACGGCGAGACAATGACAGAGATTTTTCTCCAAACTCTCTTTCATTTTTCCGTCGCTACAGCTTGTGACGAAATCGTAAACTTGTTAATTTTGAGTTCATTATCTAGTATGATTGTTATTTATATCGCTAGAATCATGGAGGATATCCACTTAACACATCCAACACATTTACTTCCCGAAATTCTTCAAAATTAGATATAAATTTTAATAGCAAAACAACATTAAAATTGCTCTCGTGAAGAGCTCCGTCATTGTGACGTGACGAAGTGAGCACATGAAATATAGTTTCGTCCCGTGACGGTGAGAAGACTCTTTTCGTCAGTGTCGCAAGTCGATCATGACACTTAACAGCCTGCTGGAACTCCATGCAACATACATACACACAAAGTATGCATGCGTTGACGCGTTTCTCTTCCAACAGCAGACGTCGTGACGCCAATTGCGCGCCGCTTTCTCAATTCTTGCAAATCAATGCTAGCGTCATGGGCAATTTCTCTATCGGGGTGCACAAATTGGAGGTGAACCAATTTACCTATCCAACGCCACTGTTGCTCTAGAAATGCCAATACAAATGTACATTCCTGCTGTGTCCATACACGCTTTTTTTCGTGCACAAGAAAGAGTGCACGGCTGAAATGAACATTCTCTGCAATACGATGGAGACGCATGGCAGTTTGTCTTGTTGCTTTGCTGTTTTTCGCTTGCTGGTTGAGCAAGACCATGGGGGGAGAATCAAACGGTTTGAATCACTGAGGGCGATGCACCAATAAAGGGTGAAGAAATAAACAACATTTTCAAGCAACTACACATTATTGAATGTTGGAAGTATGAGAATATAATATATATCTTATTTGTTAGTTTGAAATCTTTGACTGTGCAGTGCACCAAGTGCACCTTAGGACGAGACGCCGCTGACTTCAGATATACACACTAAGCTCTTACGGGTGAATTTCACCGTAATCTCAACAGCTGAACAGTTCGGTAAAATAAAACACCGTAATTCCGGTCGAAATTTTACGGATTCCGGTGATTTTTCACCGAATACTGTAAAAATTTACCGTACTCCGTTAATTTATTTCACCGAACTGTTCAGCTGTTGAGATTTTTACAGGAATCCGTAAAATAATTTAAGTGTGTACTTTCTATTAATATCACTTTCCCCATCACACCATTTTCATATAAATTTGTTAGGCATTACCATTTTGTTAGCATTACTAAGTAATTTAAAGATATTCAATTTAAATGTATCATTATTTTTGATGCTGTAGGATCATTACTATTCAAACTACGATTTAGCACTATGATCAAGAAAGTTACATTAAAAAAAATACTTCAATCCATTCTTCTGCACTCGCTGTCATTACATTAACATTTTATCATGCACGTTTGAAGAACTAGGCAATTAAGTTATATTCAGAAAATGATTGCACAATGTATTATGGCTATTATTAAATTAGTAGAGTTCACATCATTATTATTATAATTTTTAACAAAACTATCAGAATCACTTCCACCTTAATTTTTCAAATTTTCATCACTATAGATTTAATTATAAATCACTTATTAGCACCTTCACAATCACTAATTTAATAACGACGAGTGTAACGCACAGTTTCACCAACCACCCATTCTTATGTGGCATTATAAACGATTGATCACACGTTGGCTTCGAAACTTAACCACCATTGCTGATTAGTACAAAGGATGCTACAGCTCGTGCAAACGAATTTGAAACATCAAACAACTAAGCACTGGTTTATAAGTAACTAATGAGGCCCTGGCGGTCCCTCCGTTCGAAGAAGACTTGATAATATGCCGAAACATATTAACAGATCCTCCGCCTGAATGCAGCCGTTTCATGATAAATCATGAACCGTTGTGAGGTGTGCCAAAGTATTGGGAAGGTGATATGTTTCACAGACGGGTATTATTATGGTGCACCTTCTACTTTAGCACCGTCAAACCCTGTGATCGTGGCCAGGGATATTCCCCAGTCTATTAAATCTTGAAGTAAAATATAACCTTTCGTTTAAAATGAAATTAAGATTTAATGAACATCAGCGACATACCCAGAATATTTCCTCTGTACATTATTTTGTATTTTTTCGTGATTGACATATTGGAAAACTCTGGGCTGGTACGACTGAAAATAAGAACTTTAGAGACCTCTTGTTTGAAAAAAAAAAAGAAAAATTACAAACCAAACGAGTCTTATCTTACATGAATTATGAATACAAAAAAGCAACCTAACATGGACCACGACTGAGAGTTAGATTCCAGACATTTTTAAAAGACTATTACTTGTGACATTACAAGTGCAACTGCTCGTTTTACTGTGGATCACGAACTTTCTAAGAATTCTTCCAAAAAATCGTTTTGAATACCTTCAAAAATTCAATCTAGACTTTTGACGTTAAGGGGCAGGATCCGTCATTGATTTCGGAATTTTCAAATGCAGTTTTTCGTTCAAAATTAAGAAAATTTACAGGAAAATTTGTTCACTGTATTCTATTCTCCAACCGAAACACAGTGAAACACGTTTTCATCGAATAATTTTTAGTTTTGAACGAAAAAACTGCTTTTGAAGTTTCGATGATGACGATGATTACGATGACGGAGCGTTGAACGTTGAACTACGTCTTACGGCAATATACTGGGTGTCAATTGAAAATCTAAAATGTCGCGACCGTCACGATATTATGTTAGATTTTGAACTAAAGGAAGGCTGCAACTATGACAATCGACTAAAATTCAAATGCAGAAAATCACTTGGCGTAGTTAACGTCATGCGGTCGTGTCTTGTACACAAGCCCCTCATGATTTTTTTTACAGAAATTACTTTGAAGATTCCATAAGAATCCATACAAAGATCGTTTCAGACATTTTTCAATTTATGCATCAAATTCTCCAAAAAATATTCCATTGATTTCCCTATGACTTCCCCCAGCCTCCCGATTAGAAGGGCACCTTCAAGAATTCAAAACTCCTTCAGAAATCCTTTTAATTTTTTTTTTTTAATTACTCAAGGAGGTCTTCAAACATTATTCTTAGTCATTCATACAGGAATTTCTCCAGAGAAACGTCAAGGAAATTTTTCAGATTGTTTTGGAGAAGGCTGTTAAACATGTGCACGAGTAATTTCGAAAGAAAATCCTAGAGTAACCTCTGTTGAAAATTATGTGAGTTCTAAGTATGCTTTGGATGAATTTCTACAAGGATCTTTGAAAGAACTCCTATATTTTTGATAAAATTTTCTTAGAATGTTTCTTGATAAATTGCTAAGATAACTGAAAACAATTACAATCTCGGAGTAATGTCCTACAGAAGTTTTGAAAAATTGGGACTGAATCCGTGAAAAAAACTATCTATGAATGATCAGAGCAATACCTATAATAATTGCTATAGTATTAACTGGTGTGGAAACTTGAATAAAGTTTTGAATAATCCATAGAGATTTGGAAATTTTAATCATTTTTTTTTAGAGAAATCTTTGAACCGCAGCAATAATATTCTGATGAAATGCTGACGAAATGCCAGTGAGAAAGATCTGGGGGAACCAAATGGGAACCGCAGGTCAAATTCATCGAGGAATATTTGGAAAAGTATATGAGATTTTTCCAATATAATGGTAACTCTGGAATAAAAAAGAGAACCTGCATAATCTGTGGTTAATCTCTAAAGTAACAACAGGAAATATTGATGAAAAAATTCCGTGGAAAAGCATCTGGAGGAAATCCTGGGAAAATCTTTGTGAAAATTATTGCAGTTTTTAACTCTGGAATAAACGTTTGTGGAAGCGTTGGACTGCGCTAGATTTTTGCTGAACTAAGTTCTGAAATATTCTTTTGAGCTTCCATTGAAAAATCGCTGGTAGTATTCTGAAGTATTCCAGAAGAATTTGGAAGCAAATTTAGAATGTTTACACTTGTTTCATATGCTCATGAACGACATATAATTGGAACTTTACTTGCCTTTACCAATTTGGCAATCTTAAAGTCTGTTCCATGTCTAAACATGTTTTATGCTGAATAATTAAAAACGTTAAAAGAACCAAATATGTCAACTAGCGTTTTAATAGCGGAGCAGCAGAAAATTTGTTGATTGAATACTACCATGTACTACTGCTTCAAAACAAATTCCCTGAATGTAGCCGAAATTCCCTGAGAATTCCAGGTTTTTTCCAGGTTCAATCAAATTCACTGATAATTCCAGGTTTTCCAGGTTTTTTCCAGGTAGTAGACACCCTGCTAATCAATTGGTCACTACCAGCTAGTGACTAATCGATTAAGTTTTCAGTTCAAACGGGTGTTCAGTTCTCCAGATTTGTGCTCTTGAAAAATTTGAGGTTTGGCTTCGATTCATCTTCAGCCTTTAAGGCAATGAATTTTAAAGAGTCAAAATATGTCGGACATATACCTAGTACAAGTGCCCCAAACAGGATAATCGTTTCACTTACCGTATTTCCTTCAGTTTCTCAGCGCAAATCCAAGCTCCTGTCGATGATCGATTTATTGTTTTATTCCGTCCAGATGCACTGTCTAGTTTCCAGCCGTCCTGTTTCGTCCCCCTTTTCGCCCCAGCTGGAATTGGCATCAGCGGCAGCACAAGCAACAGGAACAGGCATTTGCCAAAACCGATGGTACCAGAGCACTTTGAATTCGAGCTCACTTCTTTTTGCTAATAATACGCTTCTCTTTTCTTGCAAGTGGGGAAAACACCCTTTCCTATTCTTGCCACCACTACCGTCGAACAATTTCCTCTGCCTGCTTCCTAAGGCAGCACACTTTCAAGTCTTTAGTGATTTGCTTCTTCGAACTAAATTGTGTTTACATTGTGTAGGATTCGTACAAAGAAATTCTTCACTTTGGAAGCACTAACTTCACACTATAATATATTCGTCAAATTCAGCTTGCTTCCATGATCCAATCCTGCCTGCAATTGAGAAGGGAGAAAAACTACTGTAACACCAAATAGAAGTGATGATGAAATCCAGAATGATTCTGCAGAAACAACGCAATCCCCAGAAAAGGCATAACGCTAGTGCTCCCGTTTTCTTTCACTGCGCGGCAACACACACAATCATACACCGAATAAACTTATTCCGACGATCCAATTCCGTGACCTGTCTGCTGTTTCGATTCTCTCTTCTTCCGTCCTCAAACCCAATTTGATTCACTTCCGCAAAGGCAAAAAGATCCAAAACTTCTTGGCTAGCTTCTCTTGTCGTATCCAAAAGCAGCGAGAAAAAGTCACTTTTCGTCGTCGTACGTAGCATCTCCTGCGTCGCTTCCCACTTCCAATCCTGTATGCCGTTTTCTCTGACCGTGTTCTCGAGCTGCCACCAGCTCCACCACACTCACCGCCCTTTTCACCCACAAACAACAACCCGGACCAGAGAAAAAAAGAAAAAGCCAAAAAAAAACCGCACCGACGACCGACCGAAGGAAAAATTCGATCCTATAACATTTCCCCGAATACCATTACCCCGAAAACCATCACCCCGAAAGTCAATACCCCGAATGGTCAAGTACCCCGAAAACCAATACCCGAAAACCATTACCCCGAATAGTCCGTTACCCCGAATACCATTTCCCCGAATGGACCATAACTCCGAATTTCTTGGCACGAAAAATTGAAGATTCGGACAAATGAATCCCATATACCTATTTCATAGAATTTTGATTTTCATTTTGAATTCATGTTCTTCATGTTATCAAAGATTTATTATTCTTTTAATCAACAGCTATTCTTCATGAGCCAAGTGAGAACCCAAATTTTACTCACAGGCGTGTACTTGATTTTGTGAGAATGATTGTGTTCACAGCAATAAATCATTTTTCGAACTGATGATAATGCTGACATGTTAATATAAGAGACCTTTCCCGCCCTCTTTCAAAAGCGTTATATTATTCGGTAATGCATAATTATATTTTTATATTGCTGGAGGCAATGCGAGTTCAACATACTCTAAAATGTTTTTATACTATGGTTTGAAAAATGTCAGATGAAAATGTTAACTGATATCAAACTGACCACTATTTCAAAAGTACATCGCTAAAGAACAGCCTATGATAAAAGAAGAAAAATCACTGTTGAAAGCGTCAATAATTGTGATGCCAACAATCACTTTGCTAGAGCAACTTCCGAAAGAATAGCCGATAACTAAAGAAGGACAAATCTCTTGTTGCAAATTGTAATACTGACAAGATGTAATACAGACAAGTAATGCAGGGGCTTATTTTCATTTATTTTTTGAAGTCACTGTCAACTTTGAATTTCGCTCAAGACAATTTTGTCAGTTGTTTTTTTACCGCTATCGCTCAAACTTCAACTCAAACGGTACAACTCGAAAGAACAGCCTATAACTCAATGAAGAGAAAATCATTGATTAAAATTTTTACACTGCCATTATACAACCTTGAAAGAACAGCCGATGATTGAAAGAATAAAACATCACTAATAGGAATAGTAGTAGTTACTAAGCCAAAAAACTTTCAGGCTCAAATTTGCGAGCTTTCTTGAAGAATTTTTTGAAGTGCATCACTGATTTTCGGGGAAGTGTCGTATTAGGGGAACTGGTTTTCGGGGTAATTTACCATTCGGGGTAATGGTTTTCGGGGTAATGTGTCATTCGGGGTAACGTTGCATTCGGGGTAATGGTTTTCGGGGTACTGGTTTTCGGGGAGATGGTTTTCGGGGTAATGGTATTCGGGGAAGTGTTATAGGACCGAAAAATTCTCCTCCCCGTCCAGTTTTGAAATGCAATTTTACCCACCAAAACACCGCCGTTTCCAACGCACTTTATATGCACCGAACGCCGGAAGTGTTCCGCTACCGGCTGGAACCACTTTCGATCGGTTCCGGGATGGGCGCGGACCGTAAATTTTAGATTTTTCACCGCGTACAATCGAACACGCACACGTTTTGTCAATCCGGAGTTTCTTCATGAGCGCGACGGACGACGACGACGACGAGAAAACGTAATGGCGATCGATGTCGATTGCGGTGTGAATGTTGCTGTGAAGGATGATTAGAAAATCGGGTTGTGGTGGGTTGTGCTGCAGGGGCGCATGTTTACGTCGAACACGGTGAAACTGTTTCATACACGAATATGAAGAAAAATAAAACCGATCCCAATGTATCATTAAAATATCCAAAACGGCCGCTATGAAAAGCATAGATAGCGCCACCGTAGCCTTGTGTGTTTGACAGAACAGCAATGCTGTCACAATGTTAAATCCCATATACAGTGGCGCCTTTGTTGTGATGCGGTGATCACTTGCAAAAACTACCGTCAATGATCCATTTTAGGAAACGATTGATTCACTTCAACAGAGGGTCGTTTTTTTAACTTTCTGGCCTAGATCAAAATTTAAGTCAATGTTCAACATTTTTTCATTGGAATGAATAATAGTAGAATCAACACTAATTAAACTTTTCTAAAGAATCTCTGTCAACCTGTCAAAATTGTTTTACTAATCAGTTGAACAAGTCATTTTTCCTTCTTTTAAAGAGCCAATATTCCACCAAACAAATATAATAGACCATTTCCGAAGAAAACGATATGTTTTGGAGCCTTTAACTGTTAGAAAACAATGAAAAAACTTGCGGCACGTTAGTTCACCCCTCGGTCCCCTACAATTTGTTTCACCTCGAAAAAATGCAAACCCCTTTTTCCCCTATGGTTTTGCCACCACGTTGTGGTGAACTTATGATCAGCTGCATGACCAGATGATTTTTTGTTTATGTTTTCCTTCATCACAATGGGCCCCGCTGCGGTTTCGCTACCTTCTTCATTCACGGCTCCTGAAGTCTCCGTAATCACCGCGGAAACCACTTTCACCGCTTCGGCCGGTTATGACCGCTCCCGGCGAACACTACGCGGTTCTGTAACGCAAGGATTGTAGTCGAAGATGCCTGATCTCTCTGCTTTGTGCCGACGAGAATTGAAGGGATTGAATATGCCGGAAAATTCCCGCCTAGAGGCAGCAACAGCCGCTCAGAATTTCCTTGCGCGGTTGTTGCTGCCTCAAGGCGGAAATCTTTCGGATCAACAGCCAACAGATAGATTAAGGCATTTGTCGGCATGAATAGTTAAAAAATAGCCTCTATTAGAACTAGCGGTACCGTAACTGCTGGGTGGATGAGAAATTTGTTGTTAGGGGGTGGTTTTGAATTTTAAATCTGTGGAGGAAAATATATTTTCCTTAAGGAAGACTTGAATCGGGTTGGAGTTTGAAACTATGATTCAGAACAGGTTGCGCAAGTTCCAACCTGGTTTAAAAACGTTTGTTTGAGTAGTTTCGGTGGCGCTCCTGTTTGGGGCGCCCTGACCGGGTCACGGTCAGTTTGAGCGCGCACCTGATTTGACGTTTGCAAATGTAAACAAGCATCCCAATGCAGGGGTGGAATCGACTGTTGCAAAATCACCACGCTGATACCATAGGGTGGAACAAACTGTGCCGCATCTCAAATTATTTTTCAAAATGTGGTGAGTATCCATGTTTTCAATTTTTTCTTATGAAAATCAGGAGTGCATATAAACAAAATCTGGAAAGCGTTAATATTCATTAAAAATGATTGTCTTTCGAAGAAAAATACAAAAACTGGGGGTTAAATCTGACGGAAATGGTCTATTGTGTAAACAGCTGTACATAAGAGGAACTAACGTTTTGGTTGCTTCGCACTTCAGCTGTTTCCATGCTTAAGCTAAGTATGCTGTTCCGGCTCAAGAAAAGTAAAAATTTCTGCCCAAGAAATGGTCAAGAAATTTCCTACAGTGAGCTCCATTTGAATTGACATTTCTTTTCAACTGCGTACTGCGATCAAAGAAAAATGCTTTTCTTGATCAATGGATCATTGAATGTAGTTTTTGCAAGTGCTCACCGTATCAAAACAAAGGCACTACTGTATATGGGATTTAACATTGCATTGCTGTTCTGTCAAACACACAAGGCTACGGTGGCGCTATCTATGCTTTCCATAGCGGCCGTTTTGGTTATTTTAATGATCCATTCCCACGCATCGAGATAGGCGATTACTTTTCTGTTGAAGTGCATACTTCGCTTTAGCATGAACATGAATTAAAATCTGAATAGGTATTTATAAAATCCTAATACAACGTATCTATCCGAGCAGTTAATGCAAAGAAAGCCAAAAAAACTAATAATTAACACATTCACGGGTTAAATATTTCCACTCTAAATAGCTTATTTGTTATACTAAACCATATTCGGTCTAATTCACCCCATGTAATGCATTTATGCCTTTTATACTTTGCTAGTATACCGTGGGACCAAGATAGCCGTAGCGGTAAACGCGCAGCTATTCAGCATGACCATGCTAAGTGGTCGTGGGTTCGATCCCGCTGGTTGAGGATCTTTTCGTAAAGGAAATTTTCTCGATTTCCCCAGGGCATAGAGTATCTTCGTACCTGCCACACGATATACACATGCAAAAATGGTCAATCGGCAAAGAAAGCTCTCAGTTAATAACTGTGGAAGTGCTCATAAGAACACTAATCTGAGAAGCAGGCTTTGTCCCAGTTGGGAGTAACGCCATAAAGAAGAAGAAGATTCATATATCAAGCGTGTGTTAGAATAAGGGCGAAAATCGCATGATCGATTTCTCTTCATCGATCCTCTCTTCTGTGAATAAAGGTGATAAGATGCAAGTTTGTCAGCATTTTTTCACCTCAGGACGCAAAATTGTATCACAGGCCAAGCGATATGAAGTGTAAAAAATCAGTGGGGGTTGTGTACAAGACACGACCGCATGACGTTAACTACGCCATGTGATTTGCTGCATTTGAATTTACGTCAATTGTCATAATAGCAACCTTCCAGAATGTAACGGTTTGTGAATTTAAGAACAGTGAGAAGCTCTTCGTTCGGAAAAGTGCTCAAGTCATCGATATCGTCATCGCCAACGTAAATTTCAATTTGTCGTATTGTCAATTATTCTTCTTCTTGGCATAACGTCCCCACTGTGACAGAGCCTACTTCTCAGCTGTTCAATGAGTACTTCCACAGTTATTAACTAAGAGCTTTCTTTGCCAAAGTTGCCATTTTCGCATTCGTACATCGTGTGGCAGGTACGATGATACTTTATGCCCAGGGAAATTAAGAAAATTTCCATTACGAAATTACCGACAGGTAATCAAACCCAGACACATTCAGCATGACTTTGCTTTGTAGCCGCGGACTCTAACCACTCGGCTAAGGAAGGCTCCTATTTGCCAATTATTCATAACATATCAGATATTGTATGATGTTACGAGAAGCATTAAGTGATTTTAGCAAGTATGTGGTATTAGGAAATATTACACAATAGTCTTATCCACCGGTATACTAAATTTTCTCGGTCCAAGAATTTTGACACTTGAGCGGGTCCGAAACACGTGGAAAGCATACAGAAGCGTATCCCGCTCAAGTGTCACAATTCTCAGATCGAGTGAATTTAGTACACCGGTGGATTGGACCATTAACTCTTTAGTACACATTTGTTGGCTCTGGAAAGGGCCGATTGAATTGTTAAATTCGAGTAACACAGACATATTTTGACAGCACACAGACTAAAATTATCCTCGCCCGAAGAGATTTGCGGTGGCGATGACGATGGACGTTTCTACAGGCGGCTTTGGCTGATTTTCTTCAGTCATCTCGTACAAATCTTGCATTAGCGCACACTGATTCCTGCAGGTCCAATTTTCAAAGCGCGAGCCAATCTAGAAATCTTGTTCGATTTCACAAACCAGACGCTGGATTGGCAACTTGAAAATCTACATCTCAGCAGGCTTCTGGCAGCGAGGTACTCCTCGCTGAGCAGGTTCGGAGCACTTACCAGCTCGAAAGCGAAAATGGAATGAAACCGAATCTGACGTAGAAAGCATGTTTTATTACCTTAGATAGCAAATGATGCTCCTCCCTTTCGTGTTCTTCTCTTTCTGATAGTCCAATCTGGGAAATGGGCATGTGCCAATGATGTGTTGGGCTGAGAATTACTTGAAAATCTCAGAAAATGCTAATGCGTAAGAAATGAATGATTTGTCGGAAGAGTTGACATTTACTAAATATTCAATAATTAGCTATTGATAATCATTAGTTTTATTATTATTAAGGTAAATTTCTGATCCATTACTACAATTGCCAGAATTATTACAATCTACTTCAAGATTATGAAACCGAGTTTAGTACAATACCATTAAATTCCACTAGAGTTTGTATCCTTTGACAGATACGCGTATTTCGACCTCAACTGTAAGGCCGTCTTCAGTGTAGTGTCGAGTCTAGTACTCGACTGTGGCAATTTTGTTACATGTGATAATTTACGTCATCGAAGTTGTCCCATAAAATATGGGAAAACAATGACGCCGTTTGAAATGCCACTCTATTTTACAATCGTTTTGAAATGTTGAGCACTCATCCCAACGGCACTGCAGCAGCGTCCTCGAAAGCATCCTCAAATTGCCGTATTGTCAATTATTCGTAATAAATCAGTTATTGAATGATGCTATGAGATGAATAAAGAGATGTGGTAAACACATTAGGGAATATTACACAATCAACTCTTTAAAAACACATTTGTTGGCTCTGAAAAGGGCCGATTGAATTGTTGAATTTGCGTAACACGGACACATTTTGGCGGCTTTGGTCGATTTTCTTCAGCCATCTCGAACAAATTAAAGAATATTACACAATCAACTCTTTAAAACACATTTGTTGGCTCTGAAAAGTGCCGAATGAATTGTTGAATTTGCGTAACACGGACACATTTTGACGGCGCACTGGTTGCAATTTTCCTCGCCCGGTGAGATTTTCGGTGCTGATGACGATGTGCGCTTCAACAAGCGGCTTTGGTAGATTTTCTTCAGCCATCTCGAACAATTCAAGGAATATTACACAATCAACTCTTTAAAACACATTTGTTGGCTCTGAAAAGGGCCGATTGAGTTGTTGAATTTGCGTAACACGGACACACTTTGACGGCGCACTGGTAGCAATCCTCCTCGCCCGATGAGATTTGCGGTGCGGATGGCGATGTGCGCTTCAACAAGCGGCTTTGGTCGGTTTTCTTCAGCCATCTCGTTACAAACAGCTTGCCTTGGTAGCGAGGAGCTGAGCAGGTTTGCAGGAGCTCTTACCAGCTCGAAAGCGAAAACAGAATGAAACCGAATTCAACGAAGAAGGGATGCTTTATACCCTTGGAATAGCAGGTGATGCTCCTCCTTTCAAATTCTTCGTTTTCTTATCTGGGAAATATGCTATATGAAACTGATGTCTGGGTAAGGGATGTACAAGATTAGCATTATGCTGTTATTGCATACCGACGGCACTGCAGCAGCGTCCTCGGAAACATCCTCAAATTGCCGTATTGTCAATTATTCGTAATAAATCAGTTATTGAATGATGCTATGAGATGAATAAAGAGATGTGGTAAACACATTAGGGAATATTACACAATCAACTCTTTAAAACACATTTGTTGGCTCTGAAAAGGGCCGATTGAATTGTTGAATTTGCGTAACACGGACACATTTTGGCGGCTTTGGTCGATTTTCTTCAGCCATCTCGAACAAATTAAAGAATATTACACAATCAACTCTTTAAAACACATTTGTTGGCTCTGAAAAGTGCCGAATGAATTGTTGAATTTGCGTAACACGGACACATTTTTGACGGCGCACTGGTTGCAATCTTCCTCGCCCGGTGAGATTTTCGGTGCTGATGACGATGTGCGCTTCAACAAGCGGCTTTGGTAGATTTTCTTCAGCCATCTCGAACAATTCAAGGAATATTACACAATCAACTCTTTAAACCGTATTTGCGTAACACGGACACACTTGACGGCGCACTGGTAGCAATCCTTCTCGCCCGATGAGATTTGCGTTGCGGATGACGATGTGCGCTTCAACAAGCGGCTTCGGTCGATTTTCTTCAGCCATCTCGTACAAACAGCTTGCCTCTGGTAGCGAGGAGCTGAGCAGGTTTGCAGGAGCTCTTACAGCTCGAAAGCGAAAACAGAATGAAACCGAATTCAACGAAGAAGGGATGCTTTATACCCTTAGAATAGCAGGTGATGCTCCTCCTTTCAAATTCTTCGTTTTCTTATCTGGGAAATAGGCTATATGAAACTGATGTCTGGGTAAGGAATTACAAGATTAGCATTATGCTATTATTGCATCCCGACGGCACTGCAGCAGCGTCCTCGGAAACATCCTCAAATTGCCGTATTGTCAATTATTCGTAATAAATCAATTATTGTATGCTGCTATGAGATGAATTAAGAAATTATAGCAAGTATGTGGTATACACATTAGGGAATATTACACAATTAACTCTTTAAAACACATTTGTTGGCTCCGGAAAGGGCCGATTGAATTGTTGAATTTGCGTAACACGGACACATTTTGGCGGCTTTGGTCGATTTTCTTCAGCCATCTCGAACAAATTAAAGAATATTACACAATCAACTCTTTAAAACACATTTGTTGGCTCTGAAAAGTGCCGATTGAATTGTTGAGTTTGCGTAACACGGACACATTTTGACGGCGCAATGGTTGCAATCCTCCTCGCCCGGTGAGATTTTCGGTGCTGATGACGATGTGCGCTTCAACAAGAGGCTTTGGTAGATTTTCTTCAGCCATCTCGAACAATTCAAGGAATATTACACAATCAACTCTTTAAAACACATTTGTTGGCTCTGAAAAGTGCCGATTGAATTGTTGAATTTGCGTAACACGGACACATTTTGACGGCCGCACTGGTTGCAATCTTCCTCGCCCGGTGAGATTTTCGGTGCTGATGACGATATGCGCTTCAACAAGCGGCTTTGGTAGATTTTCTTCAGCCATCTCGAACAATTCAAGGAATATTACACAATCAACTCTTTAAAACACATTTGTTGGCTCTGAAAAGGGCCGATTGAATTGTTGAATTTGCGTAACACGGACACACTTTGACGGCGCACTGGTAGCAATCCTCCTCGCCCGATGAGATTTGCGGTGCGGATGGCGATGTGCGCTTCAACAAGCGGCTTTTGGTCGATTTTCTTCAGCCATCTCGTACAAACAGCTTGCCTCTGGTAGCGAGGAGCTGAGCAGGTTTGCAGGAGCTCTTACCAGCTCGAAAGCGAAAACAGAATGAAACCGAATTCAACGAAGAAGGGATGCTTTATACCCTTAGAATAGCAGGTGATGCTCCTCCTTTCAAATTCTTCGTTTTCTTATCTGGGAAATAGGCTATATGAAACTGATGTCTGGGTAAGGGAATTACAAGATTAGCATTATGCTATTATTGCATCCCGACGGCACTGCAGCAGCGTCCTCGGAAACATCCTCAAATTGCCGTATTGTCAATTATTCGTAATAAATCAATTATCGTATGCTGCTATGAGATGAATTAAGAAATTATAGCAAGTATGTGGTATACACATTAGGGAATATTACACAATTAACTCTTTAAAACACATTTGTTGGCTCCGGAAAGGGCCGATTGAATTGTTGAATTTGCGTAACACGGACACATTTTGACGGCGCACTGGTTGCAATCCTCCTCGCCCGGTGAGATTTTCGGTGCTGATGACGATGTGCGCTTCAACAAGCGGCTTTGGTCGATTTTCTTCAGCCAGCTCGAACAAATTAAGGAATATTACACAATCAACTCTTAAAAACACATTCGTTGGCTCTGGAAAGGGCCGATTGAAATGTTGAATTTGTGTAACACGGACACACTTTGACGGCGCACTGGTAGAAATCCTCCTCGCCCGATGAGGTTTGCGGTGGCGATGACGATTGCGCTTCAACAAGCGGCTTCAGTCGTGGCGGCGTGTTGTTGTTCCATTCGCGTTCCATTGAAAACTGAGCTGAGAATGCGAAAGGCACTCGAGACTTGCTCGCCGACCATGTTCACAGTCTGACGGCAAAAAGAAGAATGTGCGAAGAAGCAGGAATCGGTCTGCTTTTATAGTGCGAAGCGGAACGCAAAAGAAGCGTGGAAAACTGCTTGCACGTGATTGGTTGCGTAAGAAAGGGGTCGACATTTTCCAAATTTTCAATAGTTTATTGTCGATATTCAATAGTTTTCTCCATTCGAGAAAATTGCTGTATACATTTCCGACCGATTGGTGGGAAAATTTTTAAAATCTATAGATAAATGACTGAGTTATTAGCGTTCAAAATCTTTCATAATTTCGTGACGGTCGCAAAATTTTAGATTTTCAATTGACACCCAGTATATGCCGTAAGACGTAGTTAACGTCAAAATGCTAACAAACTTCATCTTGTAACCTTTATTCACAGAAGAGAGGATCGATGAGAGAAATCGATCATGCGACTTACGCCCTTACTCCAGCACACGCTTGATTTATGCTGCAAAGGATACGTAAATTTGTTGGTTAGAATTTGTTCAGAATGTGCTGTCACATCTGTCACGTGCATCGTGTGCTTTGTTGTTGTTTCCAGATCAATATGCCATCACAATCAACAAAAAAATCCAATTTCAAGCGTTTTCATAAGAAAAGTGATAATCGTGCGTGGAGATCTTCTAATGCTACGATGACATCCGCCAGCGGTGAAACGGATGTGGCCAGAGCCTGCGACGCAGCGAAAGCCGGATCATCGGTGATCGGACCGCTCAATTTCAAGGACGAAAGTTCCAATCCACCGCCTTCCCGTTTAGCGGACGACACATCCGTCGAGTGTATGTTTTGCGATAAAGTGTATAACTTTCGGCAAGGGGACGAACGGGACCAGTACCTCGCGCACCTGTACATGGTTCATCGGTTGGTGATTGCCGACGTCGGTGAGGTGGAATGTCTGGCCAGTTATAGTCGGTTTTGGAAGGAACGGTTTAGAGAGCATCCGATGGAAAAGTATTGCTCTGCGTTGCTGTTGAATCATCTTCCGGACGGAACGCCGGCTAGCAATGAGAAATACTTCATGCTGAGTGACATTGAACCGGTGGACTACGAACTGCGACAGAGATTGAAACGGGAAATGATGGAGCTGGTACTGGCGAGACATCAGTTCGAAAGAACGGATCGGAATTTTAATCGGGGGTGTTTGTACTGCCGGGATCTGCACGCGGAAACGAGAACCGAATTCCTCGAGCATCTGTACTCTAAACATTTCTTACTGCTAGGGAAAGCTGAAAACTTAGTTTTTGTAGATGAGTTAATAGATACGGTGCAGGAGAAGATGGACAATTTGATTTGCTTGTTCTGTGAGAAGGTATTCAAAGATCGTCCGACCCTCAAGGAGCACATGAGAAAGAAAGGTCACAAGAGGATAAACCCAGAGAACAAATTCTATGATCGTTTCTTTCTAGTGAACTACAGGAATGATCGTCTGAAGAAACCGTCGTCTGTTGGGAAGCAACGGTTCCGATCAAAGCCCGAGCCAAGGAAAGTTCCCCGTTTCATACGGACGATTCAGATTCGGATTGGTCCGACTGGTACGGAGAGGAACAACCAACTACCTGTCTGTTCTGCACCATAGCGAAAGCGAAAATAGATGACCTGAAGCAGCACATGAAAACGGACCACGGCTTCGATTTTGATGCTCAGGTCGTTGGCCTAACTTTCTACCAGCGGGTGAAAATCGTCAACTACATTCGCCGGCAGATGCATGTACTGAAATGCGTGCTTTGTCGTGAAGAGTTTCCTTCAAAAGATGATCTGCAATGTCACCTACGAGAAACAGCACATTACTCCACCGGGGAGCAGCAGTTTTGGGATCAGCCGGAGTTTTTCTTCCCCACCTACGAAGACGATCAGTTCCTTGCCACCTGGAGGACGACAGCCCGGACCTTTCGGATGACAGCTCGGTGGTCATTTCGGAGAAGGTAGAAGCAAAAGTCAACACCGAGGCGGAATCGTTATCGCTGGAAAACTTTAGATTAGATTAAGTTTATTCGATGGCCGTTGTATAAAATATAATACTAAAAGAATATATCATTGGGGTGTTTTAGAAAAAAAAAATCATTGTTCGAAAATTCAAAGTCAACCCTAGAAAGGAATACGCTTAATTGGGTCCTAAAATTTTTAATGGAATCTTGTTTTTATTTAACAACACGAAAGAGCATGTTAATGTAACTACTTTAGCAATTTTTCCCGTTCGAATGACGGCTATATCATGTTTAAACTTTAATTTAAAAATTGGGTCCATAAATCAGAGCTGCCAGATGATTTGATAGAAAACCTGTATCCACGAGGTTAAAAAATCTGTGTCCCATACGAAAAAATCTGTGTCCATACAAAAATTGTTGAAAGAAAATCTGTGTTCCATACAAATTGAATCTGTCTCAGAATAAAAATATCTGTGTAATACAGAGAAATCTGTACATCTGGCAGCCCTGCCATAAATGAACCTTGACACTTGAGATCATGTTTGACGTTCGCCTAGTCGACAAAAACACCACAGGGGTTTTAGTTTTAACACTGGGGTTGTTCCTATCTGACATTTCGGAAGGGAAACGGAAAACAAAATACACCCTAAATTTGAGTTTAAGCCTAGGGGTGTGACAAAATCTAAAAAAAATGTTTTTTGGACTTAAACCAACGGAAAACATTAGAAAATTGAGTAAGCATGTATTTTTGGCCTAAACTTAAGCGATTGGCACTTAAATCGGGACAGGGCTTTAGGACCCTATTATAGTATTTTTGTAGAACATATTAACTTTCTAAAATATTACAGCACATGCTCAAAAAAACTATTGGAAAAATAAATAAAAAATAGAAAAATAATAGGCTTTAGAAACCAAAACGTCACAATATGAATTTTCAACAAAAATAATAAAATTTCATAAGTCGATCTGACGATACTTTTTTAAGAAAATTAATATGTTCAACAAAAATGTTATAAATAGCCATATTTTTCTTCTTGACTTTTCGAACATTGTTTCCACTGAAACAGCCTAATATATCATGCTTATTCGAGAAAATCGTCACGCCTAACATTACTAAACAAAATTATACTACCAGCAGTAAATATGGATTGAAAATATCTAACAAACAACACTCTTTTGTCCTAATCTGCCCCTTCGACCTTTTCGTCTTCCGCCTGGGCACCGTTTCCTACCATCCGTTCCTGAATCTGTTTGCTGAGGGCATCCGCCAGGCAGCTTCCAAACGATTCCACATAGGCCGGACTTACATGCGACAGCAGCGAGTACGGTGTCTCAAAGCATTCATCGCCCAACAACTGATGGTCCACGCAGTCGAACCGATCGCCCACAATCCGGAGACCTTCCCGGTTCAGTTTGATGCACACTTCCGTCCCTTCCAGCGTGCGCAGATTGATGTAGGCTTCGGAGTCGGTGGTCGGGAGCTGGTTGGAAATTTGCGCTTCCTTTACGTGGCGGACGATATCCTGGATGACGCCCTGTGCTTCCTTAGTCCAATCGAGGACGTCGTCCTGTTCGGAGTAGAACTTTTCGTATGCGCTTTCCATTTTTTGTTCAAACAACTCAAAATTTAATATTACTGCATCCGAATGTGACGCAGTCGGTCGGGCTAATGGCTAATTAACAAATTTTGCTTTTGTAAACAACGACACCCGCACGTAGAATGATTAAGCCCTTTCTGATTATGCACCATAGTCTTTTTCTTTTCGTTTCGCGATGACAGTCTTGCAAACGCTTCACATCGTTTTGTTTCTCGTAAATCGAGAGCAAACAGCTATTCGGGCGTAATTTTATATCATGACAATGATGAAACATTATATTTTTCAGGAAATCTAGACGATTTTATAAACAAATTTCCAGGAAAGGTAAAGAAAAAAATACTGTTTGGGCTTATGAATGCACCAACATCAAATTCCGGAAGTATCTCATCGAAAAATACGTGGTATCTTTCAAAGCTCTTGGCCCGCATCGTAAGTTGCTCCCATATTCCCGCATCGAAAGGTGAGACATTGAAAAGAAGAAGGGCAAGAGAAAACAAAAGCCAAACGCATCATCGCACCAAAAGATCTCCATCACTTCGCGGAGCGAAAAGCAAAAATTTGCCAGCTGCAAACGAAACGTGTTTTGCGAACTTCAGTTGATTTTGTGTTTCCTTTTGCAAAATTTATACATCTGCCGGGGCTCTGAACAAAGGGTCTCGCAGGTAGAAAGTGAAAGAAGTGTGTTCGAGCGAGAATTTGCATCGAAAAGAACACGTTTTTTTCCCGACCGAAAGTGAAGGAAGGATCTGTCTGCGACAGATTGCGGTCGCCGAAGTGATCCATTGAAGTTTGGGAAAAAGTAAGTAAAATCGCAATGTTGGCTTCTGGTGGAATTATGAAACGATATATGTTCTTGACAGTGAGTCGTCGTGGTCGGGGACGTGGTCGTGGTCGAGGAGGTGCCAACCGAGGTCGTAATCGCAATCCAGCTCCTCCGCACAATAATTGGGACGACCTTGGGAATTTCAACACGTCGAGTGACAGCGACGAAGATACGGATTTGATCAACGGTTTGGCGCTGATGGAGGCCCTGAATCAGATGCGAGGAGGCTTTTCGGGAAAGTCCCACTTCGGAATGGGGCCGGATCCAAGCGATTCGGACGAACGAATTTTCCACACCGAGGATGGCTTCCCGGTCAACACTATCTATGCGAGTTTCACCCAGAATCCGGAATCGATAACGGAAGCAGTGGTACGCAAGATGTTCGAACAGTTTGGCCGCGTCAAAAGCGTCCGGATTCACACCAATCAGAACAACAACTTGTACGACGAGGGAGGAGATGTGGCGAGTGGCGGCGGTGGCGGAGGACGACCCAGCAGACGCGGAGGTTATCGCCGGAATAACCGGAACGACAGAATCATCCGGTACGGGTTCATCTCATACGAACGGTGCGAGGATGCTGCCAAGTAAGTTGAACTCCCTTTTCTTCACGATTGATGGTTAGCAAGGGATGAACAATTCTCTACCTATTTTGGATGAAAAGGTGTTTGCCCTGTCTCTTGCAAGGTTCATTCCGATTAATATTGATTTAACATTCGTTCACCTTTGCGAAACTATGTCAAGGGGATTCTATAACATTCCCCAGAAAAGGATCCATCCAAGATTTAAGTTCATACAGTTAACTCTCCATAACTCAATATTGAAGGGACCATCGAGGTAGCCATGAAAACCAACTCTTATTTTTTCCTAACTCGATATCGAGATACGAAATATCGAGTAAGGAAGAGTTGACTGTATTGTAAAATTATACCTTAAGAGGTATTCTGCCGTCATTGATTTCGGAATTTTCAAAAGCAGTTTTTTCGAATTTAGAAAACTTATAGGTAAATGTGTTCAATGCATTCTATTCTTTAACCGAAATGCAGTGAAACACTTTTTCATCGAATAATTTTTATTAAAAAACTGCTTTTAAGTTTCCATGATGACGTTGATGAGATTAATGCTACAATAAGATAATTCGAAATTTGGAATTTTTAAGGTTGAGTATACCAAAATATTGGTCTTAACTACAGTCGCCTCTCCACATCTCGACCATCCAGATAGGAAGAGATCGAGACAATGAACATTAATTGAATGAACACTGAATTGAAAATCACTCCGTTACTAGGAAAATGATAAACAAACAAACTTCATTTCGAGTTTCCATTTTTTTTCCGAATCACTTAAATCTGGTCTAGTAACCTAGTATGAACACTATCATATCGACATATGGAGAGAAAATTGGGAACGAAAAATCAACAGAAGCACATCGAGATATGGGATATCGAGATGTGGAGAGGGAAATCGTATGCAGAATGAAGGGACCGAAGCAATCATCGACATAGGGAGAGATATCGAGATGTAAAACATCGAGATGTGGAGAGTCGACTGTAGCTTTAACATATGTAAAGCTCATAAACGTGTGAATTTAAACAAATAAGTTATACTATATTTTCCAAACTAGGTATCTCAACTCAGAATAAACATGTTTTTTATGCTAACTAGTATGAACTCCAAATTTTGCTCTAATACATGTGAGTAAGTAATGAAGTGTAAACATACAGTCATCTCTCCCTTACTCGATATTGAAGGGACCATCGAGTTAGGGAAGTATCGAGTTACAGAACGCAAAACCAATGCAACTGCGGTTCAAGGGACCACCGAGGTAGCCATGAAAAACCAACTTTTACTATGGTTCTCTAACTCGATATCGAGATACGGAAGTATCGAGTAAGGGAGAGTTAACTGACAATGGAACAATACGGTCGGCGATAGTGCGTACTAAAACAGGAGTGAAGCACAGGACTGAAACGGCTGTCATCCACGAACAACACTGAAGTGAAGCCAAAAATTTGGTGCTGGAGAAGGTGCTGATTTGACAGCTCGTCCAAAAATACCGTTTTAGGCACGAGACACACTCGTTTTCGAATGCGACATTTATATTTTACAAATCAATCTGGTGTTGAGTGCGTATTACTTTTATTAAGTTTTTCTGTAATTGCTAGATAATTTTGCCACATTTTTATTAGGCACAACGAAAAACGATTATCAATATTATAATGTTTTTCCCATACGACATTTGTCGCTTCCGCACGGGGTTTGATGAGGGCAAAGCCTAAATTTGTTTACTCCAGCACTAGCGCCACACAGATGGTGGTAGGCTTCAAGAACTAGCGCTTTCTTCAGGGGGTTGGAGTGAAGAAGCGAGCAGTAGCCAAAATTAGCAGTTCTAGAGATCGGAGCCTAGGAGTGGTAAGCACAGTAGTGACTACCATCAACTACAAGGCTTACGGGCCGGGGAGATGTTACGCCGGGATAGAAAGGGTTCACTTTGTGGACGCGACCATGAAAACGTTGGTTTAGCTGAGAGCGTGACGGAGATTATAAACATATGGAATGACTGTCAAACCGTAGGGCGCTGACATATTAGTTGAAAGAGTTGAAACTGAAGTGTAAGAACATTGAATTTATCGAAGATATATTGGAAACACTAGAGAAATAGGATTGTTACTGGAATTAATTGTTGAATTGAAATAGTAAGTAGAAAATTTTTATTAATTAAACCTAGCTAAATTTTTATTAAAGCCGTTGAACTATTGATGCTGAAGTTGGAACAAAGGATTCTATGAAATAGCGCACAAGTTGTTACATACCGTGAGTTAATGCTAATGCTTGAACTGATTATTCAGTGTCAATTCAGGGTATACATTGTAGGGAGATTGGAACGTTCAAAGGCTGAATTTATAATTCGAAGACTAAATTCGTGTAGTAAGACAAACTTGTAACATATGCGAAATTTATTGAATATATTTTAGCTTTGAGTGTGTCGAAAAGCAGTAGTTCAAGAGATAGTTTTATCGATATGCTGCCCCAAACTCCTTCCAACAATGTCCTTCAATTCTGTACACAAGCTAGAAGTGACACCTTGTGCATTTTATATCTTTTAAAATCATCAATGGATCGCAATTCCATGATTCACTTGACTTTGGGGGTTTTTCTCAAACGAATTGTTTGACATTTTGCAATGAGAAGCACATCGACGTGGCGCATGTTGTTGCCCAAAAATGTGCTGTGTAATCAAGAACAACGCTTAGAACGGTCGATTTTTGAAGGTTATTAACCCTCCTCCCTTTCCCATGGTAGCTTCAGGTGATTATAGAACGAAGCCACATCTCAATTTTCAAAGAGCACAAGACTTGAGAACCAAACAGCGCTTCGCGTTTGAAATGTTTCCCATTGGTCACCACCAGCAAGCAAGAAATTTGATTGGTTTTGAACGCGAACTGTTGTCAGATACTCTCGTCTTGGTCCGAATCACTCATTTGACGTTTGAGCGATGCCATATAAGGGAGTCGATGCCGGTTATGGACCCTTTGTGTATTATGGACCCCCTACAGAAAAACATAAAATTAACACGCAAAGCAACTTTATTCCTATGAAAATCCACCGGGGGAACTTCGATTACATTGTTAGTCAGCAGTTTCAGGCAAATATTTGGTTTGAGACGCATTAAATACAGATATTTGAACAGTTTTGTAAATGAAACCACACAAAGAGGGTCCATAATACGCATTTCCAGGTGGGTCCATAATAGGCTCGTCGGCAGCGAAGCCGGATTACATGGGAATCAAATGGAGGGTCCATAATACGCAACGTCAAATTTGTAAACAATCCTATTATGGACCCCGGGAGGGTCCATAATAGGCATTCGGACAACAGTTTTTCAAATGCATATTTCGCTGGAAAAATCGAATGGTTTTGTATGTTTCATATACGTACTAGGGTGCCGGTGCCATTAGTGGACTACCTAAGCTATAAAAAAATCATAATAAAATAACGATAAGCCCTAACAGAGATCTTTGGCGTCAACAGAAAGATTTTAACCTCTACTATAGAAGAAAAATATAAAAAGAGTTGATAAAGCTAATTTTTTTAACATAAAATCGCTTGAGCCACTATTGGTACACGTGTTCACAGTAGTTGCGCTAGTGCTCCAGTAGTAGACGTTCGGGAATGATACAAGGAAGTTTAAACAAAATGGTAAATTTTTACATAGGTTTAACATTTTTCCCTCGGAACAGCAATCAATATTCTTTCGAATGAAGCATAAAGATCATCTCTAGACTTTTCTTCATTTTATACATCCATTTTAAAAAACTGCTTCCAACCGTTGATCCACTACTTGAACACGACGGCTACTATTGGTGCAAGGGAGCCAATTTTTTACGTAAACCTCATTATTTATATGACTTTTTGATAAGAAAAAAGCTGAAATTTGACAAATCGACTAAACTAGAGGCGATCTATCCACCAAAAATAGCACATGTCGTTTTTATCGAAAAAATGTACGTTTTATTCCATAGTCCAATCTACTGGTACATTACAACCATTGGTACCGGCACCCTATGAAGTAAAGACATTGAATTTGTTGTTAGACTCCACAAAACGTATATGCGTCTGAGATATCATTGCGGAAAAACGTCTAGAATGAATTTCAGCTACTAAGGGGTCCATTTACTAGCATTGCAACCCTACACGCAAAAAATTGTGCGGTAAAAACTACCATTTTAGGGGGTTAACTTAAGCGCTCGCACCGGCAATTTTCAGCAGACCAGAAATGCGCTTGATTTACCATGTCTGTAGTCGAAATCAGATTGTTGTAATTTTGTTCTGTCAAATGTACCAGTAATGCGGTGAGGTGTACCGTAAACATAGTAAATTGGTCTTGAATTTCCATGGAAGTTTTAAGAATGGGCGTAGTCAGCTAAAATAGTTATTATTACCACAGAATTTTTTCCCGTGTAGGCCTTTTCATGTGACAGGTCCGTCTATGCATTTGTTTACATCGGTGGAGGACCTGTGCTAACACGAGGCTGTCATTCCCATTAGAATAACTATCAAAGAGCTCCCGATCAGCTGATTTGGAACGTCATATGGAAAGACTCATTCATTGAAAGTGAAACTTTTTCTTGAAGTTCAGTAACACTGTACCACTCAAACGTCAAATCGTGTTCCACCCATTTCACCGACCATTTTGCTTACACCCTCAGTGCACTTGCAGTTAAGTTATTTAATTTAAAAAAAATACAACCAAAATTCCTCTAAAATGAATGACAGTGAAGGTGATTTTATTGGTTCTTGGAAGATAAAATCGAATTGTTATTTCTTCATTGGAAAACACCGGAAACGATGCAGTTCGTGAATGCTTTCGACTTATTCCAGACCACTTTCGTCGTTGAATCAGATTGGTATAAGCATTGAAGCGAAGTGAAATTAGTTTTGACCCTGTACTTTTCACATTCCAAACAGCGATAGTAACTAGAACTAGAACGCTTTTCAGAAAAGCCTGTCGATGCTACCCGTTTTTATGGTACATCTGATGGTGAAGATCAGGATGGAACCAGTGGATGTGATCAAGCCGCTTCTGCATCCGTTAAACCAAAAATAAGACGGGTCAAAAATCTAATAGTAGAAAGCCAAAGAAAATGCAGGTAACAACGCGGACAGTATCTTCGAAAAAACGCCACAACTCCCGTTGAATTCCACTGAAAGATAAAACACGAGATCCTCCAGCATGTTCATTAGTGTGGGACATAAATTAGATTCTCGCTCCAGTCCACTTTTTTGGATTGCATTTAGGATCCCATTTTGCATTTGGATTGCATTTGCATCCCATACCAACTGTGCAAAATTTCAGCTCGATCGGAGAAATTATATTTTAGCGCCAGCCGTTCAAAGTTTGTATGTGATTTTACTATGGGAAAACTTGCTTTTGCAAAGAAAAATCGCTAGAGGTCGCCCATTTACTTCTATAAAAATTCTGAAACACAGACCTCGATAGGTATTTTTACGATGAAAAAATATTGCCGATACCGCAAAACAAACCGACACTTGTAAAAACAGTCCATTCAATGAAAACCTATTGGCAAGGCGACGTTGGTTAAACACATAAAGAATAACAATAATAACAAAAATCGGGTAAAATTTCAGAATAGTCTATGGCTTAATAACTTTTTTCAAAAGCATTGGTTGCTTTGCGGTCTTGGCAATATTGTTCATCGTAGAAATACCTATCGAGATCTGTGTCAGAATTTTTATAGAGGCCAATGGGCGACCTCTGCGATTTTTCTTTGCAAAAGTATGTTTTCCCATAGTAAATCCCATACCGTGACATGCTCTATTACCGTGAGGTTAAAAAAACTCAAGTTTCGATCGATCAGATAAAAATAACGTATGATTATTTTCAAGTCTTTCATGTTTTATATACTGCCTATAAAAACATGTCAGTCCCATGTTTGCTGGATTCCTATGCAACATGGGACAATATTTGCGTTTATGGGCAGTAAGTAGAACCGTTTTATATACTTTGCATAAAAATATGATTTGACATTTTGAAAATTTTAACCATAGTTACAGTTGATATTGTAAACATACCAGTGTTCGAATACCCGTGCATCTGACCCCGATGCCGGGTCACATTTTGAAACATCTCTCAATTGAACGAACGAAGCGCATCAAAAATAAAACTTTTATATCAAACAACGTATTAGGTTTGCATGATTGATTCGCGAAATAAAATATATATTTCACTTCGCCATTTTTGGAATCATAACTGAAACACGGTATTTGGAACACATAAGCAACCGTGCCCTAATACCGTGTGTTGGCACCAGGCGATTACATTCTAACATTAATTTTGTTTGTTTGTGTGTGCAACTTAGTTCAAGTTGGCATGGCTTCTAAATACTACTTAATGTGCTAACGTTTGTGACAATCATTTAGAAAAAATAAAAATATGATATGTTAGAAATCCACCTAATTCCCAAATACACGGTATTAGGCAACTTACGGAATTAAAGCAGGTCACGGTACAAACTTTGAAAGGCTGGCGCTAAAATATAGTTTCACCGATCGAGCTGACATTTTTCACAGTTGTTATGGGACCTAAATGCAATCCAAAAAGTGGACTGGAGCGAGAATCTAAATTTTTCATATAACCGTGTCCCAGGCTAATGTTCATTGTCTATGTGCCCGTTAGAGTTTTACTCCTTGCCAGTACGCCGAGGACCTGGGATCGAATCCCATCCCCGAGATAGTCACTTATGACAACAAAGTTATAGTGACGACTTCCTTCAGAAGGGAAGTAATGCCGTTGGTCCCGAAATAAACTAGCCCAGGGCTAAAAATCTCGTTAGTAAAGATAGAAAAAAATACTTGTTTCACAAAAAGTACGCTGTATACCCAATGGAGCTCAGGAGCTCCATTTGTTTTTTTGACAGTTGTCTGCTTGTTCAATAACTTTGACCTAAATAAAAGATATTTTATTTTATTATTTTTATTTACTTGAAATAGTCGTGGGAAAGAAAGGGTTAAAATCCATAATTGGAAATTCGACAATTTGTTATTATTATTTTTTTCAAAGAAGGCTTGTTCTTCAAAAGCATCATCAAAAATCAAGTTATTTTTGAGGAACATTTTTCAGCTATCATAAAAACAATTTTCATCGCCTTTAAAAGGGTGTAAATCTAAGTTTCCTCTAACGATTTTTCTTGGGAATGCTCCAGAAGTGTAAAGCAACTAGCTGACGTAATTTTCACAAAAGTGTGGTTCACTGAACGAAATCTCCCGCCACGGATTGAATGATTTTTGCCTCATCCGAGCCCCATACCTGTTTTCAGACAAATTCCGGATGATTTTCATCTTCGTTGAAATCATCTCTTTACATATCGCACCGAATGAAAATCATCCAATTTTGAAATGATTTCAATCCCTCTAGAAATTGAATTAATTTGAATGATTATCATTCATAGCTATAAACAAACGCCATTGCATGCTGGTTAATAATTAAAAAGAGATAAAATAAAATTAAATTTTTTACACGTTTCCTGGAGATTTATTAGCAATGTATCGAATAGGTGATCATACATAATTGTCATTCTTGACAGCCGGAAAAGATGACAGCCTGCCGCAAACATGCTGAGAGTTGTTTATTCTCCAAAATCCGCGAGCTTGAATGGTTTGCGGTTCAGGAATCGGCGGTCAAACAAGCCTTTAAGAGTAAACAAATGCTTGAAAACGGTACAAATTTGGGTTATTCTTCCATAAAATGTGTTCACTGTGTTTCGGTTGGAGGATAGATTACAGTGAACACATTTTCCTGTGAATTTTCTTGATTTTGAAAGTAAAAACTGCTTGTGAAAATTTCGAAATCAATGACGGATCCTGCCCCTTAAGCTTTTGTATGATAGTTAAGACGATAATTGAATGATTTTTGATTCATGACATGGAAGAAATTACAAACCGTCAAAAGTCCAATGTTATTCATTCCAATTAGTATAACTCAACTACCTGCTTAAAATCATACGGAAATAGATGAGAAATCATCCTCGAATCGGATGATTTTCGTTCAATTGTCGAAGGGTGCATCATATTGTTCCATATTCATTCAAAATAAAGAATATGGAGATTGGTAGCCCGTTTTATTTTTACCTTTCTCAGGTAAAATCGAGGTAGAATTAGGTATTTGGATTATTTCACGTAGCAATAACGTTTGGGTTTTAAGTATAGTTTTCAGGTGTCCTGGGCAAAGTTACACATCTGAAACTTGTCCGGAACCTATTCAAACCACCTATATGCTCGATTCGATAGGCCCTAAAATCAATAAATTTTCATTAGCTCAATTTCTCAAATAGATATGAGCATTTGAAGTCAACAACATTTTGCCCAAATCAATCGTTTTGCACAATCCCCTGTATATGCAAAAGCTAGCTAATGTTTTAGAATCGTCGAGGGAACTTAGCTTGAGCGTAATCATCTCCATTTGTTTCTCGTTCAAGGTGCTTGCAGAAGAAAATTATCCTCAAGAAACGATGCTACGTGGCTCCGGCTGACAGCTGGCACCAGGAGGCCTACCACAAGAAAATGAAGGAGACGGAACAAGGCGATAAAGAATCGAAAGACTTGGATGCTGCTGGCAGCTCTGGAACTGGAGCTGCTGAAGGGGCATTGGAGCCATCAAAGACTGCCGAAGCGGATCTCAACAGTAGCGTCAAAGCGGATAGTGTCCATTCCACCGATGCAGAACCGGAAGGTATGAACATTCTACATCTGAACGACGATTGCTTGTTGATGATTTGCGACTATCTTGAGCTCATGGATCTATTGGCACTGAAGAAATCCTGCTCCCGAATGGAAAGCATCACAGCGGAAACGTTCAAACGGTACAAGATTTTGGACTTTGACATCGACCCCATGGATAAGAAGTACCTCACCTTATTGGATGCCAAAAACATTCTCACGGAAACGGGCCTTACGTAGAACATCTGTTCATTGCTAGGGATCGGTTTTTGAAGCCCAGTGTGAGGATCCTCAATTTAATACCTCGCTATTGTCCTAATTTGAAGGAACTGGACATCAACGATTTTTCGATAAAACCTAAGACTCTGAGCGGGTTCGATGAAGTGTTTAAATCTCTCGAAGGACTGACGCTAGTGGCATGCAGTATCGAAGATACGATCGGACGAAGTTTGAAACTCGCTACAAAGCTAGAGCGATTAGACCTTTCCGAAAACAGCGAAATTACCGGGGAAATGTCTGGCAAGCGTCAATGACCAGTTGAAATACTTGAATTTGGAAAGTTGTCAGAACATTCAGGGAAAACCGTTACCACATTCGCAACGAACCACAAATTGCTAGAATACTTGAACATTACCTGCTGCAGTCGGTTGACCTCGGGAGCGATCAAAGCCATCGCTAGCAGCATGACTGAATTGAAGCACCTGGTGTGCAACAATCAATACGAAGGTGTGATCAGGCTAGTATGGCACTGCTGGCCAGAATGCCGAGCCTTAGGAAGATCCAGTTCAAAATCAACGGCTACAACACGATTGATCATATGCTGGAAGGATTTGCCGAAATGAATCAACTGGAGCATCTGGATCTCTCGGACGGTCTCTTCACCTCGATCGACTACAATGTCCTTAGCCGGTTAACTAATCTCAAAGAACTGAAGCTGAATTACAAGCTGGACTTTGCCGACGAACACTTGGCCAAGTTGTGCAGTACAGGTCGCTTTATCGAGCTGCACATTGCCGGCTGTACGAAGATCACCGACAAGCAGCTGATCGAGTTCATTCGCAAGAACCCGCAGCTAAAGCTGTTGGACATATCCTACTGCCAGATAACGGAGGGGTTGATCTTCTCCGCGATCGACATCCTGAAGGAGCAAGCGGTCGGCTGTCGGAGGGAGGTCGCCAGCTCAAGATGATGGTTGGCCAAACCAGCATCTGCCAAGTGATATTGCAAGTAAGTGCATCGTTGCTCGTAAGATTTGTAGAAGACTAAAATGTATGAATTCACGAAATCGAAATCTTGCACCTTCAAAGTAGTTTGGAGTTTTACTAGAGAATTTACTACATTTTGGTATAAAAAAATATTTCGAACATGTAGGTAATTGTGATAAAAATTATAGAAATGTAAGAAAAATGATTTTTATCAGAATCTGACAAATTTAGGCGACAGCAAATCAGAATTAGCTTATTCAAATTCTAAATTTTCCGAAACATAATCCAACTTTTATTCGTCAATACAGAATAATGGCTTTCGGTGTAGTGTATCGTTCGGGGTTGTGGCATAGAATCGCTGAGAAGCAGGTTCTATACATCCATTAAGACGTAATGCTAGTGACCCGAAATATCATTTAAATGTACAAGATTTCCCAATTCCAGTCTTCCATTTAAACAATAAATAATTCTGTTTCAATTCCCAGAACACACTGGTCGAAGCCAATCGACATCTGCTGACATCTCGTTCGACAGTACGGAAGGCTTCTACGGTGGAATGGAGGCCGACGACATGTACGACGACATCATGGATGAGGACGACGACGAAGACTTCATGGGCTACGATTACGAGGATGACGATTCCGTTATGTGGGCCTGGATCACGATCTAGGTAACGACGGTCATCTCTATTGGTGTGATCGACAGAACACTAAATTTACCCTTTTTTATTACAGATTTGAGGAAATGTGCCAGTACTTCTACGACAGCGATACGGACGACTATCGTTATATGTACTACATGTAAGCCACTGCAGCAACGCTTAAGCTCCCTCTACCGACCTGTTTGCTGCTGCCAGAAAAGACAAATAGCACAGATTAGCGAGCGCGTATATTAAAAAACTAGAGAAAACAATCATTCTTCTCAGTCGAATTTCTTAGGTTCTTTACAGGGGGCAAGAATAGTTCAGAACTATTAACCGTTGCGGAGGCGGGTTTTCTTCGGTTCGGTAATGTTGCGAAACAGAGTAGTAGTGAAACACGAATCGCCAGTTTTATCTCAGCTACCTGAGGCTGTAATGCGTAAATTCCAAAATCATCTTGTAAATCTGCACAGAACAGTTACTTCCGAATAGAAAAAAAAAATCCCTGGAGTAATTCGATATTCCGGTGACATTAAAAAAACGACAGTTTTACTCTTATATTATCATTCTAATAACAATTTTTACATACAGAATAGTAGAGGTTGAGCGACCGGCTATTTGGTTAAGTATCGTTTTCTTTTTATAATAATGTTAATTTGTTGCATCATCTCATATTTTTCTGTATCCAAAGCGATCTGTTCTTCTCCTCCGAAAGAAAGTCGATTCAAATGTCAAAACCGAGAACGTCCATCTCGATAATTGAAAATACAATAAAATGAAATGAATTGGAACAAAGTTTCGTCACTCGATAAATACTATGTATTTAGCATTGAAGAGTCCACATATCCATATCCTATTAGCCGCTATTATTATAGCCGACATCTCTTTATGGTAATGAGTTTTGAGTCTTTAACGCACAAGTTGTCAGTAGACCACCATCACTTCCTCCTCCAGACGACGCTTTATGTTCTGGAATGGAAAGGATTGCTGTTTCCCGCTCAGTCGGTATTCTTATTCTACCTGGCGTTACGTCTTAACTGGGACAGAGCCTGCTTTTCAGCTTAGTGTTCTTATGAGCACTTCCACCGTTCTTAACTGAGAGCTTCTTTGTCGATTGACCATTTTGCATGTGTATATCATGTGACAGTACGATGATACTTTAGCCCTGGAAATCGTTAAAATTTCCAACCCGAAAAGATCCTCGACCGTTGGTATTCGAAAACACGACCCCCTTGGTCTTGCTGAATAGCTGCACGTTTACCGCTACGGCTATCTGGGCCACTGGGGTATTCAGCATTTCATCCAAACGTCTATCATGGAATTTCTCGAATATACTACCCATGGAATCGTCAAAAGTGAATTAAGGCCCAAACGCAATGATAGCGGAACGGCAACGGAAAGCGGAACCGGTTCGCCAGCATGAATCACCCCATCTCGACTGAGCTGACAACGGACGAAACTGAACCAACACTGATTCGACAAGCATGTTATAGTTCATGCTGGCGAACCGGTTCCGCTTTCCGTTGCCGTTCCGCTATCATTGCGTTTGGGCCTTTACTGGTGGGGAACCCCAGTTAATACTAAAGATTTTTTTTTCCAAAAAAATCTCCGATTATTACTACACAAATTTGTTTAGAAATTCCTTTCCGTTCCGTTTGTTTAGAATTCTCCTTCGATCAAAATCCGTTTTGCATTCCAGTTTACGCCAGCAAAATCAAGTGGGTTGAAGCTTCGAACGAATAGAATTTGATCGAAAGTTGAATTCGTCTTTCACAAGATTTTTTCATAGATCCTTTATCAAGATTTACTTTGAAACATACACAATTTTCGTCAGAGGCCGCTTGAGGATTTTCTTCTGAAATACCCCAGTTTTTTTTTTCAAAGATTACTTTAATAACTTCCGAAATTTTGACGTTGTCTGTTTTGATTACGTCCCTCGGCAACATATGGAGGTACAATTCCAGAAAACGAAAAATTGAGCATGTAACGAAAAATGGACAGGGTTTGACCGCTAATAACTCAGCCATTTATCGATAAATTTTCAATATTTATCCATCAATCGATCGGACCACGGTGTACTAAATTAAGAAGGTGATATATTCCGAAAACTGACAGCTACTTGACGACGTCATTCCTATCCACCTCGAACAAATTTACGAAAAAAATGATCTAGTGGTCCGGAAGGTATATGGTACGATAGGAGTGACGTCACATGTTTACAATGAAACTTGATGTTTACATCAGTAAAGAGCCTGCCTTGTTAATTTTTATGCCGTGGATCGGACATTTAGGACAACAGCAGCGCGGTGGTTCTGAGGAGATCGCAGCAAGCCGTGCGCGCTGGCGGCTGCGTTTTGAATTTTTTGTCACGCTATGTCACTCGCTGTCCTGAGTTTTTTTTTTCGATTCGGCTTGTGAAAATTAGATTTCGCGGATGGTGCTATGTCACGTGCAAATGTTCTGTGGAAACATGTTGTTTAAACTGATACGTGTTTTTTTTTTTTGGAAGATGATATGATTGCTCGAAAGTGCTCTGTGATGGCTCCAGCAATTGAATTCATTTCGCGCGACTCGTTTTTTATCTTCTGTGTGTGTGTTAAGCGCGTTGATAAAAAAAATATATATGTGGTTCGCGGATGCTCAGATCGGGATAGGTTATGAACTACAGTTTTTATGTCTGCGGTGCATCCATTTTGATGGGCAGTGCCAAGTTACGGCTCACGCTATTGTTCATTATTAGAGAAGCGACGGATTGCAGAGGAGTTTCGAAAAAATAATTTGAAGAGATTGTTCTGATCAGCAGCGCATGATCACAATGTGTAAATATTATCCATTTGTCGGCCAGAACGTCTACCGAACGTATCCTATGGCACTACACTTTCCATCAAAATTTCACAACATCCCATAACACCTATGAGAGGTCGTAGAGTTCTCTGCATCTTTCTTAAGTAGGTGTTCCTTTCCCATTCCCCAGCTTTCGCAAGGACGTGGCCAGGACAGCTCTCGATTATTGGAGGATGCGTCAATCTTGTCCAAGAGTTAGAGGTTATTCCCAAATTTCTAACCTTGGTAACGGACGGGAAGGAGGCAACCCTCATAAAATGGTCTAGGACTATAACACCTACGAATTTGTGCGAAATGCTTAATACTAATGCTAACGCTAATCAATCGATCGGCAATTTATCTACGCGTCGATCCAAATGGAGAACACTTTTGATTATTGACATCAAACTATTGAACAATCGTTGACCCCTTTCTTATCTAACCAATCACGTTCAAGCACATTTTGGGTTCCGCTTTGCACTATAAAAGCGCACTGGTCCTGCTTCTTTCCTCATTCTTCTTTTTACCGTCAGACTGTGAACACGTTCGGCAAGCAAGTCACGAGTGTCTTTTGCGCGTCCTCAGCT
>NW_018736405.1:0-5000 GCF_002204515.2 Aedes aegypti
TGGGTCAGTTTGTCTCAGTCACCATCTTGATACTGACGGAGGATGGATGTGTTCCCCTAAGCACGGTCCTCCGTGCGGCGTCCTTCTGGTGGCTGGACGGGTTATTTTTTGGAGGGGCTGGGAATTGAATCCATGACCTCCGCTTATGAAGCGAAAGCGTTACCTCAAGGCTACGGACCCCCTAAGTTGTAAGGTTATCCATTAATTTGTAAGGAGATCCAGACTTTTCCGGACAAATTTTCAAAATCGTCCAGATTAAAAAAAATTGGCTTGGCATTCATGGGAACGACTGACAGCTGGTGAAAAATGGTCCAGACTAAACGCATCTGGAGCGCAAATCGTCACGAAACGCACATGTACATACACATTTTGTTCTGCATACGGTCAGATTAGTCATATACCAATTTTTCAATGCGACGGTACGCACACTGCAAATTCAGTTTGATCGACATCTTCCCTTGACATTCGATTGCTTTTCAGTTGGCATTTTTTCCGACATTCAACCACCGAGTCATTCCATTGATCGTCGATTTATGAGCGGGTATAATTCCTGAACTAATTCATTTTCTTAGCTTTGCTCTAATTTGTGTGTTTGTCCAATAGCAGTTTCTGAGCCAGGATTAATCTAATGTTTGGTGGGTCCTTTCATCAATTTGACCGGAATACCGTTGATTTTTACCATCGGTTGATGGGAAGCGATATTCAGCTCTTGCCTTCGTGAAGAGGACCCACATTGAGCCAACTGTCCAAGCCTATGTTATGTTCGCATGGTGCAATTTCATATATTTATTTATTTATTTATTTATTTCGTCAATCAAATTGTAGACTACATGTTTGCTTAATACTATGTTGTATTATATCTAAGGGAATTAAAATATTGCCTAAGCTTAGTTCGCGACATGGTCAAATCAATTTCTGTGTAATGCTGGTTATAAAGAGACATCATTTGATTTATTGGTCCGAACTTGGCATAATTAGTTCGATGATTGTTTGATGCGAACAAATTCCGATTCCTCAACTGTCTGGCGGGCGTGTAGAAATTCAAACTAGATAAGAGATTGGTGGAATCAATACGATGCGATACTATATCATTGACAAATGAAATCATGGCTAATTCGCGACGCTCCTTTAAAGTTTGGGATGTCAATAAGCATGCATCGAGCCTCGTATGATGGCAGTGGAAACGTTGTCCAGCCTAATTTGCGTAAGGCATATAAAAGAAATTGCTTCTGTACTGATTCGATTCTATCCTCATGTGTTTTCATATGTGGGGGACCACACAATACTACAATATTCTAAAACTGATCTTACATAAGCAATGTACAAGGTTTTAATTCGTATATGGATCCCGAAAATTGAAGCTAAAACGCTTAATAAAGCTTAACATATTGGTTGCTTTATGGACAATAGTATTATAATGGTCAGTAAATGTAGTTTAGAATCTAATATAACACCTAAATCTCTAATCTTATCGCACCTTTGAACGTCTTGATTTTCTAAAAATACAGTAATCTGTGGGTGTATTACGTTTTCTGCTATATGTGATTAGATTACATTTTTTGACGTTTAATTTAAGTAAGCTTTTACTACACCATTTATCAAATCTACTTATTTCATTCAGATAAATGTCGCTCTCTTTTTTGCTATTGATTTCCATAACAAAGTTTCATATCGTCAGCATAAATAAGAATTTTACAATGTTTTATCACATATGAAATATCAATTAACAAACAATATGAATAACAATGGGCCTAAATGTGAACCTTGGGGAACTCCTGATGTAACATGAACAGGTTTAGATAGTTTTCCCCTCAAATCTTACTATTTGTTGGCGATCTGTTAAATACGATTCAATCCAGTTGAGGAGTTTCATTGCAATTCCCATTTTATTTAGCTTAAAAATCAACATAGGAATATCTAATCTGTCAAATGCTTTACTAAAGTCGGTGTAAAGTGATTCGACGTGGTTACCTCTATCCATTGCATTTAAAGTGTAATTAACAAATTCCAAAAGGTTCGTTGTAGTAGAACGACCTTTAAAGAACCATGTTGTACATGCGTTATCCTATGTTTTATTTGGCTAAATACTTTTTTATTAATGATTGATTCAAATAGTTTTGGAATGGATGAAATAATAGCAATTCCACGATAATTTCGAATATCAGATTTTTTACCAGACTTGTAAATGGGTATAAGAAATGACCTTTTCATTCTTTTGGAAATCTGCCCTTTTCAAGTGACATGTTGAACAGCCAAAAAATGGTGCTGTAAAATTCATTGGCTAAGTTTTTCAGTAAAGCAGGTGGGATTCCGTCAGGCCCTGATCTTTGGAGGAATCTAAATTCTTCAGTCCTGTTAAAATGTCTTGTACCTGTATTTGACTAACGCCTACATCGGTTGTAAAATCAGGAAAACTAGAAAAGTGCTCCAAAATCACGGTCATTATCCGAGAAGTTTGTATAAGTCTCTTGGAAAAATCAGCAAAGAGATTACAAATGTCATCTTGATTATCTGCTACTTTATCATCCAATGTCATTTTAGATGGAAAGTTGTTAGACTTCATCTTAGTTTTAACATAATTGAAGAAATTCCTAGGGCAAGATTTTAAATCATTTTCAATTTTTGTGTTGTACTCTTCAAGTGCAGTGGATATGGCCTGATTAAGTTGGTTTACAATATACCAAATAATTTTCTAAACTTTCTTGAGTTTTTTGTTGTCTGTAAATTTTATGAGCCTTTTGCTTACGATTTTTCAAATTTTTTTATTTGCTTATTAATCCAAACAGGATTTTTGACCCATTCCTACGACGTCTCCTCAAGAGTGGAACATCCATCTGAATAATTTCCGACAAAATTGAAATAAAAACCCGTAACTGCATACTCCAAATCTTCCTGATTTTTCAAAACGGATTGCCAATCTATACTATTCAATTTCTGTTTGATGCCGTTATAATTGGCGTTTTTATAATCAAAGAAATTCTCAAAGTCATAGTAGTCGGAATTATGATAATTATGAACAAAGATTGAGTACTCGATAGCTGTATGAAACGCTTCATTTTTCCATAGTGGAGAAAGAGATTCGTTCACACAGAAATCTTCCATTATGTTTGAGAATAAGAAGTCCAAATAACAGTTTTGTCGGTTTTTCACATGATTGATTTGATTTAAACCTAAAAAATGCAGCTCTTTTCAAAAATAAGTTGTAATGATTCGTTTTCACCAACAACCGGCAGCAGAACATTTTCGTTTTCGGAATCACGAATAAAATCAGCATTACGCTGATTAAAGTCGCCATAGATATGCACTTTGAATTCTGGAGAAAATTGCGACAAATTTCTTCAGCGGTTGAAAGAAAATTTCATATGATAATTTGCAAGCATGGTCTGGCGGAAAATACACAGAGCAAATATATGTGTTTCACCGGCGATATGTGCTTTTACCCATACGTGTTCAAACTCTTTATATTTTGATGAAACAATTAATTCTGAATTGAATTTCGAAGATATTGCAATGAGAACTCCCCCACCAGACATTCTTTGGGTAAGAACCAGATCGCGATCATCTCTAAATACATTAAAATCATTACCAAAAACTTCTTCACTCTTAATTTTTTCGTTCCAACTAGTTTCAGTACCCAAAACAACCGAGAAGGATGAAGTTACTATTCTTTTTATAAATTTCGTTCATTTTTGATGCACTCCTCATGCGATTGAAATTTTGGCAATATACCAAAATTTCGGTAGCTTCTGAAGAAGTTTTTGGAAACACACCCCTTTGGCACAGCATTACTTGAAATTCCAGATCCTTCATTAGACACATCGTTATTATTTAAAATATTACCTAGAACAATTTGTTGAATATCACCCACTATTGGATCGTCATGGTCCTACGTCTGGAGACTGCGTCAGGTTGAGCGTAAACGGCTGAGAAGTCATCAGGTCCTGGTGAGCATCGGTTTCCGCACAATTATTGTCGTCATAATTTGCTTCCTCTGGAGAGAGCGTCAGTTCTGGCGAAAACACGTGTGTCTACAGGGGCACTCTACGTAGGATGATGGAGTTGAAAAAGTTCCTTGTGGCATGTTTCGTGAAGTTGTGGGGGCGCTTGGTTGGTAGGGATTCATGGTTTCCCTTTTTTTCAAATTGTATTGTTGGTTGGTAGTTTAGCGGTGGACGTGAAAACTGATTTTTTGCTGCTGCAAGTAGCTCACGATCGGGTGGAAGGTGGAAAGAGTTTGCATTATTAGCAGTGGCATTCCTGCGATTGCCGAAAACAGTACGGCGGGAGTTCATAGAATTTAAGCGGAGAGGGGTATTGACAGAACTGTTGTTGCAAACGTTGTTTACATTACAACCCAAACTGTTGGTTGTAGCATTGCGTGTCACGTTCCGCTTACGTCGCCTTCTGGCCTTCTCGGCCTGCTTTTGCTGATTCAATCGGTGGAGTTGGCGTTTGTCGTATTCCGCCCAATTCGCTTTCCATAGTATGAGATACAGTGAAATATATTGTTTTGCGGGCAAAAATGCGTCTCTAATGAAAACTGGTAATTAATGGCGCGTAAAATTCGTCGGTAAAATGTTCATCATATATTTTCCCTTCTTTTTCATGTCAGCTCTTCTTTCGAAATATATTGTTGGCAACTCTTCTCATTCTTTCGGAGGTACCTTTTTGTCAGCCCAGTGGGCACTTTCGCAGTTCAAGGGTTCATTTACAAATTTCATAACACCAAAAAATTTCTATTTTTGACACCTACCCACCCGTTCGTACCACTTTTTGTATGGACAACATTTTTTGTCCCCTCCAGCGTTACGAAATTTGTGAATAAGCTTTTGATAAATTAAGCCGTTTATTGACTGAGAGCTCTCCTTGTCAACTTACCATTATTATACATGTTCTATTGTTCCTGGACATAGAACGTCAAGGAAATGCTTAATGCATAAGATCCACCACTGGAGGAATTTGAACCCATAACCCTTAATATGATCTTGCTGAACAGCTGC
>NW_018736406.1:0-28326 GCF_002204515.2 Aedes aegypti
GAGAGAGATCATCAAGCAGTATGAATGCTACTTAGCTTAGATACAACAAGGTGCTGGGGTAGATGGCTTGACTCCCCATCTGTTGAAAAGCTGTGCTTCGTCTTTGGTTGCACCGTTGACCTTACTTTTCAATCGAATCATCAAATGAGAACCCAGAGCATGGCAAAAACACCGAGCCGTTCTGCCACGGGGTGGCGAGTATATCGATGAACACAGCTCCGCGTACTTCGATTTCAACACTCTGGTGTAGTACTGCGGATGAACACACAAAGCAACAAGCAAAACACGGGTGTCGGTGCTTGCGTTTCGAACCAAACACCGGAACCCGAGTGTTGACGAATATCGAATGCACGCTGGTTCGTTTCTTCAAATCGGCAAGCACTCCAATCAGTTTGATTTGCTGTGCAATTGTTTGGTTCCCGTTTTAGGAAATCATTGGATGACGCATGGGTGGGTTTGATCCATCTCGCTTGTCTGCGTATGACGAGCGAGGTTTTTTGAGTTTTTTACTTTTACGCGCGTGGATTCGTGGATTTACTAGAAAGCGGTCGCGCTCAAAAATTACCCCTAGTAGCACCACGTTTTACGCTGTGTACAACAAGCGTGATTTGTTTGTGCTAAGTGTATTCAGTACGCGATGCGACCGATCTAGACCATGTTATCTTTTAAATGGGATGAAATATATCGTTCAGTTTGAATTGAAACAAATTTCTTAAAAGAGTTATTGAAACATTTTATAATGTAACTTTAACAAAGAAAAATCTAAATGTTTTGATTTATTTCAAAGATTATCATTATTGGAAAATAAAGTAGGAGATTGACTGCAAATTTTGTTCAACTTGCAACGTTTTGAAAATATATTACTTTTTCAAAGTCATTTAAAATTCTTGCATTTTCTTCAAAGTTATAAAGTGAACAGTATAAAGGTGTCGTATATAGAGCTGGGTTTTGGACAGCAGTTCTACCATTTACGTAAATATTGGAAACCATAAGAATTTTTTCAACCTTTACAACAAATGCTTGAAATCCTGCCAAATAGTTGACACCGTGTAAATTATATGCTTGAAGCACATTTAAATCAAATAGTCAGACCTTTTTAAACCACGGGCCAAATCTTAGAAACATAATTGTGAACGCCGCGTCTAAATTTGTTTATTTCGATGCGCAAGAATTTCATCATTCACAAAACAAATGTCAGTTAGTGAAGAATGTTTTATTGAAGAAATTAAAGAAAAAAAATGCAATGAATCCTACGATCATTTTGCCCAGAATTCTGTGAAAATATGCTTCATGATTACGCCAGAGTCAAGCCCAGGTTTTCAAATTATTTTCCTGAGCTATATGAAAATGATGCTGCAGAGATTCAGTGAGAACACTGCCTCATTTTGTCGGAATCCTGACCATATTTCTATAAAAGTTGGATCCTAGATTCGGTGAGAATCCTGACAATTCATGAAGAAAAAAAATTTATTCTCAACAAATTTTGTTCAAGCTTGACAGAAAAATTTAATACCGTCAATACAATAAACGCGAAAAAAATGTTTATGCTACCGAAACAAAAAATTATCTGAACGAATAGGAAGGACCTTTTTGAATTCTGTTATGAATTGATAATCGATTATTTGTAACAAGATCTAATCGATTTACCAATTCTATGATAACATATATTATTTTCATTTCTTTTGTTCATATGTTATTCATATTTTATACTCACGGTAAATGTATCTTTAAGGAGACGGTCCTATAGTGTCGCACTGTAGGGCTGGTTTCGCTATGATCGTTATAAAATATATTGTTGCTATTAGGGTGAAGAGTTAACCATTTTAATTTAATTTAACCAACTAAGCGAACATTTTTTTTGGTACCGAAAATAAAGGAAAATTTGGATTTATTTTAAAACAGTCGAAAGCTTTGTTCTATTTGTAAATAGGAAAAACATAAAGCTATGTAAAAAAACATTTTGATTTGAGTTTCTTCTGTGCAATGAAGTTGAAGCTACACACTAAGCTTCATTTTACGGAAATCGGTGAATTTCACCGGTAATCTAATAGCTGAACAGTTCGTAAAATAAAAACACCGTAATTTCGTCGATTTTACGGATTCCGGTGAATATTTCCTAAATCGCAAAAAATACACGGTACTCCGTTAATTTATTTTACCGAACTGTTAAGCCTGTTGAGATTTCAACAGGAATCCGTAATATAATTGAAGTGGCATTGTAAGACTGAAATTTGAAATATTGCTACTATAGGCACATGCAGGGGGAGATCGCCAATAACGATAAAGTCGACAAATAGAGAAATCAATAGTCCAAGAAAGATGGTGTGTTTAGAAAAAATGAAATTTATTATATAGAATAATGTTTGCGTAGAAAACACATCCTTGAAATATGCATACCTTTAAAAAAAAGGGGAGTGTTGAAAATTGGTTAAACATTGACGTATCGCCTTAAATAGTAACCTAATTATCATTTTTTGAATATGGCAACATACTATGGATCACGCCAACATATCAAACATATTTGAAAGTATGAATGTATTTTGTACCATATTTAAAACTAAATGTGTTCAAACTACAATTTTTGGTCAAGCAACTCTTTTTGTAATTTTTTGCCCTTTGAATACTACTGTCGTTTTCCTCCCGTGTCTGTTGAATTAAACTTCACTAACAAAGTAATTTTAGAAGTTCATTAATATGTTTTTTTAATGGCTAAATTTAACATAGAAACATATATACAGTCGCCTCTCCACATCTTGATATCGAAGGGACCATCGAGATAGGGAGAGATCGAGACAAATAACATTAATTGAATGAACACTAGATGAAAAATCAATCCGTTAGGTAGAAGCACCGGTTTTGGCCATACGCCAATTGCAGCCATAGTGGATTATACACCGTTTTACATATCCAATCACATGAAACCTTTTGTGTTCAGTAGATTACATTCATATTATTAGAGGCTACATTATTTACTCGTCCAAATTGATTTAAAACATAAGAAAAACAATTCATTTTCCTTATAATTTTTAACCCATCACCTAATTTGGCCAGGGCACGCCTAATTTGACCACTCTCATGAGAAATCAATGCAATTGGCCAATTTAGGAACCAAAGTTAAATCTATGGCCGAAACTGGTTCCGTTGGCCTATATTGACCAACGAAATTTACAAGGCGAAAAATTGGTTTTCAGCTCAGTTTTGATATTATATATACATAATATGGATTGAAAGCTTGCATTTAACATATTTGTAGTATAAATACGGCTCCCAATTTAATGTTTATTAACATTTTCTCTTAGGCTGGCCAAAACAGTGCTTTTACCTACTAGGAAAATAACAACAAACAAACTTCATTTCGAGTTTTCCAAATTGTTCAGAATCATTTAAAATCAGAATCTAGTATCCTTTGATAATGTTCATATCGACATATGTAAAGAAAGTTTGGGAAAAGAAAAATCAACAGGAACACATCGAGATACAGAGATATCGAGAAAAAGGAGGATATCGAGATATGGAGAGGGAAATCCATATGCAGAATGAAGTGACCAAAGCAATCATCGACATAGGGAAAGATATCGAGATGTAGAACATAGAGATGTGGAGAGTCGATGTATTTCAATAGATAAGAAATCGGCTCACAAATTAAACTAATCAATCAATCATCATAATCTGTCCTGGTTGATTGACTTAACAGTCAATCTAAATCTGGTATTCATGTGAAATAACTGTTTCAATGCAAAATAATTGTTTTACTCCTGTTGATCTACTTTGAATATACGCGAATCAGACAATCAATTAGAAAATGTTCTTTAATTATAATTAAGTCAAAATAAAATAAAATTACGCAATGTTTCTTGTAAACGAAACTATAATTGGTGACCGTCTTTCGTTATATGCTAAATTCGAAATTGGATAAGATTCTTATAGAAATTGATCACTACAAGTAAGACCATATGAAAATCCTATGCCCAGTGTGCCTAGTGAGGCATTTTTAACTGAACGCGAGCCAACAATGAAAGGAGCGAGTTCAAATTTTGCACGAGAACGCAGTAGGCATTGAACTCTCGAGCCAGAGCCTGTCGAACGGCCCGTTCAGATCGCAATGCATTACAATGGACCAATGCACGAGTTCACTATCTGACGTTTGAGCGGTTGTTTGTCAACGAATGAGTTCGGCACCGCTCAAACGTCAAATTAGTGAAATCGTGCATTCGTCCATAGTAACCGAAGCATGGATTTAGGATTATACCTGAGAAATATTTCCTGAATTGATGATAAGTTCAATTAAATTATAATGAATACAGCAGCGAACTGAACGCGTTCAAATGCATCACATCATGTCGAATTATCCATTTTTAATCCAAGCTGTGATCGAAACATGAATGAACCTTTGATCTGAATAATCTTTTAACTCCATAAAACCGTACATCAATTACCCAATGCGAAATAAAACCTACGCATAACAAAATGTATCATAATCATAGATGGAACAACACGATTCATAAGATTCGATACCTACCAGCAGTAGTTTTTGTTTTATCCCTTTGCATTCTATAAACTCGTCACCTACCAGCACCGCTCAGCATCGACCAAAAATGCGCAACACCGAACGTAAAAACTGCACGAGTGTCTTCTAAAATCGGTAACACTCGGCTACGGTGCTATCCGAATAATAAAGCACGGTGGCAAAAATGAACACGAGCACCGACACCGGTGCCTCGATTGCTGCGTGTCGTGTTCGTTTATATGCACGAGAGCTGAGTGCTGTATTTTGTAAGCCCGGTGGTGTGTTACAGAAAGGCTCGCCGTGCAGTGTAGTGTTTGGACATGTCTGATGAGAACACGTTTCCTCAATTATGGAAAATTGCTACAATGGTTCCGGTTTACAAATCTGGCAGCATTCGTCTTGTGGAAAACTACCGAGGAATCTCAATTCTCTGCTGCCTCGGAAAAATGCTGGAATCTATGGTACATAAAGTTGTAATGTCTGCATCAATATCGATTATTTCTCAGTACCAACATGGATTCATTCCTCACCGCTCGACAACTTCCAACCTCTTATGTTACACTAATGTACTGTTTCGTGAGATCGAACGGCGGAAGCAAGTAGACTCAATATACGTGGACTTCTACAAGGCGTTTGACACTGTTCCGCATTTGTACGCTGTTGAAAAGCTGAGACATATGGGTTTTCCCGATTGGATATCTGACTGGATTTTGTCCTATCTCACTGATAGAAAAGCTTTCGTTAAAGTAAACTCTTCGCGATCCAGTACCTTCAGCATTCCTTCCGGTGTGCCACAAGGCAGTGTATTGGGACCACTGATTTTTGTACTCTACATTAACGACCTGTGTCATCGATTTTCATCTGGGAGACTATGCTTTGCTGACGACCTCAAAATTTTCCGAGTGATCAACTCTACTCTCGACTGCGTTGCTTTACAAGACGACATTGACTCGCTTCTTCAATGGTGTATCGAAAACGGAATGACGCTCAATATTGGAAAGTGTAAAGTCATAACATTTTGCCGCAGCTTGTCTTCGATCAACTACACATACGCTATAAATGGAACAACTCTGGAGCGTGTTGGGTCAATTCGCGATCTAGGAGTGGTAATAGACTCAAAATTGCGCTTTAAACGAGCATATTTACAGTTATCACCGCCAAAGCCTTTTCAGTCCTTGGGTTCATCCGAAGAAATGCATCGCAGTTCACCGATGTGTACGCTTTAAAAGCTTTGTTCTGTGCCCTTGTGCGCAGTGTTTTAGAGTATGCTGCTCCTGTATGGGCTCCATACCACACATCCCTAATGATTCGGATAGAACGAGTACAAAAATCATTTATCCGTTTTGCTCTTCGCCGCCTACCTTGGAACGATCCAATCAACCTACCGGACTATCCCGCACGTTGTCAGCTAGTGGATCTGGAGCTACTTTCAAACAGAAGGCTAAAGCTTCAAAGACTACTTGTACACGATATCCTGACGAATAACATCGACTGCCCTGATCTTCTTTCCGAAGTGCAACTAAGCGTTCCCAATCGTAGACTGCGGCATACAACCCTCATCGCCATCCCTTTACATAGAACGAGTAACGGATATCATGACCCTTTTACCACTTGTTTGAGGAAATTTTTAACTCTGTTTGTGAAATGTTTGATTTTAATGTGTCAAAAGATTGTTTTAGAGCTAGGATTAAGAATATAGTTTAATTAATTAGCCTCGCTTCTAGCAGCGAGGTACTTCTCGCTAAGCAAGTTCGGAGGAGCTCTTACCAGCTCGAAAGCGGAAAAGGAATGAAACTGAATCCAACGAAGGCAGCATGTTTATAACCTTGGAATTGCAGATGATGCTCCTCCTTTTTGTGCTCTTCGCTTTCTAATCGACCAATCTGGGAAATGGGTATGTACCAATAATGTGTTGGGCTTGGAATTACTTGAAAATTGCGGAGAATACTAATACGTGAGAAATTGGTCGAACATGAATTGTTGGAATGATTGGCATTCCCTAAATATTCCATACGAGCTATTGATAATTAACAGTTTTCTTTATTATGACGGTATTTCTGATCCATGGGTGCCAAAATTATTACAATTTTTCAATGAGAATGTCTTTTCAAAAGCATTGGATAATTTTCCTAATCAAAGTGTTCCCATAAAATATGGAACATAAAAGGCACTGTTGGAAAAGCCACTCTATTTTACAATCGTTGTAAAATGTTGAGCACTCACCCGACGGCACTGCAGCAGCGTCCGCGAGTACAATCTCAAATGGTTGAGTCATAAATTATTCATGACAAATTAAATTTTGTATGAAGCCGTGAAATTTATTTAGGAATATTAGAAGTTATAAATAAAGACGGACATATTTCTCTTTTAACGCTTTTCCACAATTTGATGGCTCCTGAAAAGAACCGATGGCTTTGTTAGCTTCGATGTTGTTACGGATAAATAACACTGCTCGGACCAGCAAAACTCAGGGTGCTTCTTGAACACCAATGATGATTTCATCACGAGTCGAAATTTTGAAGCGCGGGTCAACAGCTCCTCGGCACAGCGGCAGCGGTGATGGCTTTAGCTTCGGACGGCATCTTCTCTCGCTCGCTCGACAGTTTGATTTGAGCGAATCAAGACAAACGGGGGCGTCCTTCGCTATCGATGGCTGTGCCTGAGAAGCACGCCCGGTCAGAGCAAGCCGATTTGTCACCTGCTGAGATGCAAGCCAATCGGAGAGTGAAAAGCAAATGACGTCAAATTTTCTTCAGTCACCCCTATTTATAGATTTGCTTGAAATCAAACGTTCTCTTTTAAAACAGTTATTCAACTATTTGGACAGGTATGTGGGATTCAGTAAGTAAACGATATGAAGCTTTGATGTCTTATCTTTCGATTGAGGTACGAATCAAAAAATTTCGTTAAGCCAGCGAAAAGTTATAAACGTTTAAAATATTTCATGCCAACGTAACGCTCTTGGTTTTGAAATTCCAATTTAACTCCTGTATAGAGAAGAAAGACGTACTTCTACGTCAAAAAGTTCCACGAGTTTCAGGCTAAATCACGCACACACATGTTTCTTGGAGTGACCTCTAAGAGTTATGAAAAATACAGCTGCAGCTCCCTGCAACTTTTCGAGATTTTTTACTATTTTTAGGTATACTCCTTAACCAGCATAAGTATGAAAATGTGTTGTTTGTGATAAACAATCTCGGCTCAACCAAACATTACACCAGAGCAAGTTTATGCTTAAAATAATATATTTTAATTATAGTTTCCAAGATATTATTCAAATTTACATTAAAACTGCAAAATTAAAAAAAAATGCAATTTTTTAGCAATAAAGGCGCATAAGTCTCTTTTGCAGCTACGAGTTCGAAGAGACATGTTTACAAATAGCTTCTTACATCATTATGAGCAATAAAAGTAAAAATCTCAAGGTTTTGCTTGGAACATAATGAAATTGGCGCTTGGATAGTTCTGCAATTATGCGTATATTATTGTCATTTATGCAAATTGTAGCTCTTTTGACCAGAAACAACTTTCCCTTTCATACCAAGGTGCTCAAATGCTTGATCTTTCAGTTTTGATGTTTGTCCCGCATCTCCATACATTCGACGGGGAGAAAGTAGCAAACCTCTGGCTGACGAATACCACAAAAATCTCTCGATGAACACTACTCTGGACAGTTTAGAAGAAAACACAAAGCAGAAGAAAACTGCGAAGCCTTCAAAAATCAGCGGTCCAACCTCCACAAGCACTACAACACAGACTTCAGATTATGTAACAGTTGTAGTATCTGTTTGTTTTCTGGAGAAATATCGTTGAGTTTATGTGGTTGACGTATAGTATTAGGGAAATTGCTTTAAATAAATTCCAAAATGCAGTGAAACAGATAAATAGTCGGTAATTTAGTTACAGAATATTCAGTAATACTGTTTGGCAAAATTCGTTCAATCGGCGAATTGAGTATTTGACAATGAGGTGAATATTGAACATTTTCTCAGTTATACGGAAATGGATGTACGGATTAACCTGGATTCAATCAGAAGATTTTGAGTAATTTGGGTCTGGATTATGCTAAGGATACACAGTTTTGATCAAATGTTCTGTTGTTGAAATACTGAACAAAATTCGCAACAGAAAAAAAATGAAGCAAAATGAGAAAACTACGCAACACAAAGGAGAGTCAGAGGAAAGCGTTGAGCAAAAACTCAGAAAGCAGATAGAGCATGAAACGAAGTTGTTCGAAAAAAAATACAGGAGTTAGAAGCAAAATAAGGAAAGCTCATTAACCTGTTAGTAGAGCAGGACAAAGAAAAAGTTGAATATATTGAAGAAGTTTTACCACGTGCAGTGGAGGAAAAAGCAAGAAACACTACCAGAGCAGGTTAAGAGAATTCGAGAAAAATGAACAATACCAGAGCTTAGGGAAATTGAAAAGACCCCAATCAGTTAAGGCAGCTCTTGCCATAAGAATTTGCGATCTAGGAATATTTTTAAATTTTTTAAATGTTTTGGTACAATTCACCAAAAATCGATGAAAAGATGATTCTGATAGATCATTTTCACAACTTGTTTATTATTTCAAAAATATTTGTAACGGCCTAATGTCTTCACGAAAAACACTGTGCGTTTCATGATAAGCAAGTATTGATTATCATAATGCCATCTTACCGTTGCCAAATATTATGGGGATTTATTCTTGTTCACCCTCAAATGTATTGATACCAAACCGTTCAGATTCTTTGTGACAAGCGATATTATTCTATCTTTCATAGGGTGTAGAAATCTTATTAGCAATAACGTTCACCATTGATGCAGGGGGAAACTATTTCTTTTCTCGTTCTCAAGCCAGTGGGGCAAATCGGTCTGGTGGAAGTGTTTCTGAACACGTAAGTTCATACAGGGTTGTCATAATAATAGCTACTAATCAATTTTGGTAGACAAGATCTTTGACTGAAATTTCAATATCTCTTTGGAGAGAAGTCAGTGATAACGGCTTTCAGACAAACTGAATTGACAGTTGTGAATGTTAGGTTCAAAAATGAATGAGATATAGCCATCAAAAGTTAACTGTTGTATATGAAAAACACGGACAAATTTCAAATATGTTGACCCTCACTGTACAAACATGGGATTAGTTATAGCAAATCGAGGATATTTATTTGTTCTCTTTTGGATAATGCCTACATGTCGGCCCGTCCGTCGATGGTCAACCGACCTTGTCAACAACAGTGAAGTCTTATGTACTGTGTTCGGGCGGCCTTCGACATCATTTTCTTAACACAGATTGGAGTGTTTTGTTGCGTAATGCCGTTTAATAAGATTGTAATTAAGAGAAGGGTTGCGGTTTTCCTTTACCATTTTTTTTTTCGCACAAAGATGGTATTCATGGATTTGCGTCGAGGTTGAATGGCACAAACATTTTATTAGGATGAGGCATATTAAAGACGCGTTGTAATTAGATTCTTTCGATTATCGGACCTCAGCATCTCACCAGCGATAATGTCGTTTAAACTGAAAGTGTGCTTACGTTCGGAATAATGGTAGCTGATCTCAGAAGCGTAGCAACATGATAAAATTTTCCTGGATATATTTTAAGAAATCTATTATATGTTGATAGCAAGTGAAGCTGAGAAACAGTCTCTGCCCTGGTTGAAACGTAATGCCATAGAATAATACGAAGGGTTTGTAGTGATAATAATTTCAATGGCTACAGCTACGGGCAGAATATTTATCATCCTTCCTTATCAACATGAAGAAAACATTGTAGACGAGGCTTCGCATTTCAAATAAATCGAATGATGAAGATAAACCATTTGGAATCCACAAAAAAAAGGTTTCGAGTTGAGTAACGACCCAGGTGGATGGTTTAGATCATTAGATGTCTATTTGCTTCAAGTTGATGGGAATACGTTGAAGCACCACTGTCAGAGCAATCACGCTTCAGAAAAAATCAAACATTTCAAAGGCCCTAATTCGTCGAACCCTTTTCAATCGCAGATAAGTAGAGTTCTTCTGGAGAGATGCGAGTGTAAAGAACATTCAAGACGACGTTGGCATTACATAAAGTTTGGTTGTGGCATTACATAAATGTCTACTTGTGTTCATTTTTCTAACATGGAGAAGCTAAAATATCGTCGATGCATTTCCAAGAACAGCAATTTTATTATCCAGAGGAGTTGTACACAGTTGATAGGTACACTATAATCTCAATTTATGAACTAGATCGGGTGGCGTAAATTGAGTGTGTCGTAAATTGAATCAGTACGTAAAACGAGGGAGCTTAGTTCGTAAAACGAGGTTTTGCCGTTGAGTCTACTTGTATGAAATTAATTATATATTTAGAAAAATATGCTCTTTTAGCACCATTTACATATTATTAATACATTGGGTCTTTAATCAGGCTAGAATGTGTGCAAGTTAAGGTCTTCCAAGAACTCTTTGGAGCTTGGGCATATGATCTACATGAGTTTAACGGACATCAATTTATCATTTCTATGTAGAAGAATGTCTCCACAATACTGGACCTAGAAGATTGTTATATTTTAAGAAGCGTTTGTATTGTCAGATCCAACTTTTGGTAATTTTGTGAGTACAACCAGGTGTCCTAGTTCATCCAAAAACTTGCTGGAATATATACCTGCAATGTACTGGAATATTTAGCGATCCTTGATGTTTTTTTTTTTTATGGTACAGGCCCTTATCTATTCATAGTAGTAAAATGAGTAGTTTATAATTTGTGCCGATGTCCTAGCTCCTCCAAGGACTCCATTGAATATAGCCTTGGGATCTACGACCGTAATAAGAGATTAGAGGTTATTTTCAAATACTCCACAGACCCTAACCATTCATGTGAGTAAACCGGTGTATTGTAATAATTTGTGCGGATGTCCTAAGTCCTCCAAGGACTCCATTGAATATAGGCCTTGGGATCTGCGACCGTAAAAAGAGGTTAGAGTTAGTTTTCATATACTCCACAGCCCCTTACCATTCATGTGAGTGAACAGTGTATTGTAATAATTTGTGTGGATGTCCTAGGTCCTCCAAGATCTATATCTATATCTATATCTATATAGGTCTTAGGATCTAGAAGCGTAACCATTACCAATAGATGCTTTTTGATATGGCACAGGCCCTTATCTTATATGTAGCAGTAAAATGATATTGTTATAATTCGTACCGATATCCTAGGTCCACAAAAGACTTTATTGAATTAGAGGCCTTTGAATCTACAAACGTGATCAATGGTCTATAGGTAGTTTTTTTAATATGGCACAGTCACTTAACCATTCATTTAAAGTCAACGGATTATTTAATTGTTTTTGGTGCTCCAAGGACTCCATTGAATAAAAGCCTTTTGAAATCTACGGCCATAATAAGTTATTAAAATATAGTTTTCAAATACTTCAAAGGCCCCTTACCATTTCTGTGGGTAAACGGTGTATTGTATGAATTTGTGCGGATGTCCTTGGTCCTGTAAAATTTCTATCGAATATGGGCATTATGATATACAAGCGTAACCAATCATCAATAGATAGTTCTTCTAATATTGCAAAGGCCTCTTACTGTCCATATTACCAAACGAAGTGTTGTATCGATGTTTTTTTACTTCTAAGGACTCCACGATATATAGACCTGAGTATCTACAAGCTTAAGTTGTAGTACATTGATGATACTTATAAAGAGCATAAAATCTAAACTCCTAAAGCTAAGTAGCCCGTCATTCGTTTTGGTAGCCATGTTGATTTTGGAGATTGCAATTTCAAAGTGATAAAACTCAGTCATCTTAAGTAAGATGATTCATTAAAGTATCATTACTTACGCTTACATACAGAATGTATGCTGATACTTTTTTAGCTATGTCAGTGCAAAACTAGTGATTTTCTTCAATTCGCACTCGTGAGACGGATTGGCCACAATCATCGATGCCCAGTACAAATTTCAATAACGGCCTACTTCGCCTTACTATAAGCAAATGGATCAATGTACTGACCTGTACTGATGTTCATGAATTTACTTAGTTTAAACAAGTGACGTCAATAGAATTTGCGTAAAAACAGACTTCGTAGATTGAGGTTTTGGTGAATTGAATTAAAATGGCGTCAGACATCAAATTTTCGTCAACAATATTCTACAACGGAGGTCGCCGGTCTTGGATTCCAAATTGGCGATTGGACATCGATTTTCGTCATCCCCTCGTCGTACCCGTTTCGAAAATTACTAAATTGGATTCCAAAATGGCGTCGGACATCGATTTTCGCCATCCCCTCATCGTGCCAATTCCGAAAATACCCATATTGTATGGGTTTCCAACGGTTTTTTCCAAACAGAGGTCGCCATCTTGGATCCAAAATGGCGTCGACATGGATTTTCGTCATCCCCTCATCGTGCTCATTCCGAAAATACATACCCATATTATATGGGTGTTGGGAGATTCCGGACCTCTTAACAGAAGCTGTACAGTGGTTGTTCTGTGGCCGAGTTCTTTAAGCTGGAAATAACGTTTATTGAATGGTGTTAACTTTATCGAATTCATTGCTACTCACAACTGGTCTCCTTAGTTATTTCTACTTCAACAATTATATGCGTGTTTCCTTATAGAGAATCCTCTAAACTGAACATTAGTTAAACTTACAGAGCAAACTAGTAATAAGGTACAATCAATCGACTCAATTCAATGATTCAATAATAAAGCACAAATTTCTTCCGTTCAACTGCTGCTGTCTACATGACTGGCAAATTATCACTCTCCCCTTATCTTGACATTTTGCACGTATCGAGACTTGCGCACGGTCATTGTCAGTCGATGCGTGTAAGTACGACCGAGGGCCTTGTGGATCGATTCGCAATTCAAATTCCCAGAGCTGCCAGTGTCGGCAACAATGGGTTTTCAACGATTTTCCAAACCAGAGGTCGCCATCTTGGATTCCAAAATGGCGGTCGGACATCGATTTTCGTCATCCCCTCATCGTGCCCATTCCGAAAATACCCATATTATATGGGTTTCCAACGATTTTCCCAAACCAGAAGTCGCCATCTTGGATTCCAAAATGGCGTTGGACATCGATTTTCGTCATCTCCTCGTCGTACCCGTTCCGCAAATACCCATATTGCATGGGTTTCCAACAATTTCTCAAACCAGAGGTCGCCATCTTGAATTCCAAAATGGAATTGAGGTTTTAGTGTAATACTTTCTGTTGATAAGAGAGTGAAAATTACATATTCTATTTATCACGGTTTGCACATATTTGTGTATGAAATATCAACTTCAAGCGGGAGATCAACGAGCTTGAAAGTGTATGTGAGTAAGTCTATTTAATAATTTGAGTTGTCGAATAAAATAAAACCTCACTTCGGTATAGATACTTGATCCATTCGATTCTAGCGTTAGCGTTAGCGTAGTTACGTATAACTTCGTAGATTGGATACTAGCAACATTCATGTTTCTTTTTAATAATCTCATCCTGACTACTTTCAGGAACAAGGCATACCTTGTTCAAATCATAAAACAAGAATACTAAAAGCATGAATAATCACTATCCGGCCACGCCCATCTTTACCGTAACTTGGGATAGGGGAAGGAAATGTTGATGTAGCACTTACTTAATGAGAGGCCACCGACTCAGCGACACTCTCATAAGTGCTACGGAGTTGGAGGTTGGGGAAGGTATATTGTCAGGGATTCGCCTAGAAAGCTGGCGATAGACCATAAACATTTGTTGGTTAAGTGTTTTCAATTTAATCTTTGAATGCCGGCAATCAAAAGAGAAAACAAATAGTTTATTTATAGTAAAAATAGTATTAAGTGAAATGCTTGTCGATTGTGCAGTAATATTTTTGCTCAATAGCCAGTAAAAATCAAAACCGATCTTCCAGAGTCATCGGATTGTATAAATAATTACATGTAAAAAAAAACTCCGGCGACAAATTACACGCGGCGAACCGTGAGCAAAATCTATTCGGACGACGCAAAACCGAACGTCCTGCTTGGGCTTTACGAAGCACTATCCAGCAAGACGCTCAAAACAGGGAAAAAAATCTCCTGCGACGAGAAACCGCGAGCAAATTCTATCGGACGACGCTCCAAAACAGGCAAAAAAATTCTCTGAAAACGAGCATAATGCCGATACTTATAGTGACGAACCATACAAAGTTTGTTTTAATATTACAAAAAAGTTACGGCTTTCAAGAAAAAATGTGTTATCATAAGCATGATGTAACGTTTTAACGATTTTTTTTGTAGTTTAAAAACATTAATAATAAACAAAAAAAATGATTTTAGTTTTTATAGCGTTGAATAAAAATATTTTTGTTTGCCGTTCGTAAAAAATGCAGCGATCCATGTAGCGTAAGCGTATGTGGATTGCGTTTGCCATAAACGAATTATGAAAAGCTTCCAAAGTGCCATGTACACATTTTGCGGACTACAGGCGTAATTCAGATTTGTCGCCATACTACCAAGCGCCATGCAAAAGCAGTTGGCGCGATTTTTTATAATAGTTGCTTTTTTGTGTGAATAGTGGACGGTTAGAAGAGGCAGTTCTTGGCGCAAGAATTTCTTCAACTCGTTCATTTCGCTACGAAAGTTGGCTGGAGTACAGAAGTGCGCGAATCAAGTGTTCTTTACTCTCAGTTAAGTGAAGTTTAAGTTGAATTTTAGTTTGAAGTGATTTCTAAATCAAGGTAAAAGTTAGTGAGTGAGTTTGTGCAAGAAGTTGTGTTAAACGTTTGGTATTTCTTCATCTTTTAGAGGGACCGAAAGTCCGTAAATCACTCGCGTTTCTGTTCAAAAAATTTTATTACGTTTCTACACGAAAAAGGTAATTAATATTTAATTAATAGCATGAAGACTTAAAACTAATGTGATTTCGCGTTGGACATGCAGCGCTCTGCGCTTTTCCGTACGGCTGGATTTCTACGTTGACATTCGGCTTTCCGTCCCCGTCGAATCGTTAGTTTGGTAGTTCGTTCGTCGAGAATTCTGGAAGTCCGTTCATCGTTCAGACCCGTGTGCAGTGCAAAGGCCCGCCTATTAATTAGGTAGCTAAACGGAGGCGTGAATGAAGTCGCTAAAGCTCTTCTATAGCGAGTTTTTCTCCTTCGACGCCAATCACCGAAGGTAAGGTCCCATTCCGTTACTCCTAGTGGACCTATTTCCGAGAGTTCGGTTCGTAAGAAACGTGACGCCAATTACACGCGCGAACCTCGATCCTAACCCAAAGATAGGGCGGGCATTTACTCCCCGCTCGGAATAGCGGACAGGTACGCGAAGCCGGGGGTCGCTGGTACGTGCTTTTCTATTGGAAGGAGCGGATCGTCCCGGTATAAATCGGCGCAATCGCCGTTCTCACTCTCGAGATCCGAAATCGGAAGCTTCCGTTCCAGCCGCCACTCCCTCCGCAACGATACTTCGGCCATTTTGGCACGCGGGTCAATTCATCGCTGCCCGCCAATTTGCAGCACGGACACGCCGGTGGTCGCCATCTCGTTACCGCCATCGCTGAGAGTCGATCGTCGCCATCCATCGAGGTCTGCGGAGTCGATATTTCGGTTCCCGTTCAACGCAGCCTTCATCGGTCAACGCCAAAATCCTGCGCAGGGTACGTCAAGAGCTATTTTCATGGCCGATGTTGCTCTTTTCCTTCCGTACGGTTTTGCTAGTCCAATCCGAATGATGGTGAATCGTTTCCCTAAAATAAACAGTTTTTGAAGAAAGATTAGTTACTCTTTCCGTTTACGTTTAACTATGCTTTAAATAAAAAACTACTCGCTAACTTACATTTACGTTTCGTTCCGTTCTATTAGCTTAATTGAGTAAAGCATCCTCTTCTGAATTCCCTTAAACTTTAAGGCTGTGGAGGAGTAAAAGTCATTCTTGCGTTTTAATTTCTAGAGTTGTTTACCAAGAACCTTCAAAACTCTCCCAGAGAGAAAAAGTCTCTAAACGTCGGCAAATCTGAACACGACTGGTGGTCTCTCATTGAGAGTGGCGCTTAAGCCACCGAGTTTGCTAATAATCTCTAGTAAAGTTTTACGAACGGTTACAATGAAACGAACTCACCAGTTGGTAAATCCATCCGTGACTGAACACAAATATCTCTTCGCACTCACACAGTGCGAACAGAAAAAACTTCTTGACGTCCCGAAAACAAAACCGTCTTGCTGAGCTTTCCCAATACCTACCCAGCAAGACGCGCGTAAACAAGGAAAAAAAAGTTCTCCGTTGACGAAAACACGCGTGAAACCGAGAACAAAACCTATCCGACGACGCAACAACGAACCATCCTGCTTGGGCTTCACGAAGCACTAACCCAGCAAGACGCTCGAAAACAGGAAAAAAAAATCTCCGTCAACGAAAAAAACGCGCGAACCAAGAACAAAACCTATACGACGACGAAACAACGAATCATCCTGCTTGGGCTTCACGAAAGCACTACCCAACAAGACGCTCGAAAACAGGGAAAAAAAATCTCCGTCAACGAAAAAACGCGCGAAACCAAGAACAAAACCTATACGACGGACGCAAACAACGAATCATCCTGCTTGGGCTTGCACGAAGCACTACCCAGCAAGACGCTCGAAACTGAGAAAAAATCGCCGTCGACGAAAACACCCGCGCGAAACCGAGAACAAAACCTATACGATGACTCAACAACGAACCATCCTGCTTGGGGCTTCACGAGCACTCAGATACTTGATCCATTCGAATTCTTTGATCAAAAACATCATATGACCTGATCGGTTTCCAAACCCCATTTTTCACAATTCTCAACAAAACTCACGTAGGATTCTTAATAAGTCATCATTTGGAGCTCTTACAGAAATCTATTCAAAATCAACACATTATAGTAAAATCGTAACATATCTCTAATGATCATTCGATAATGTTGAAATCAAAATTTAATTAGTATTTGTTTTTTTCTTATAATTCAGACGCTTTGCATTCAGTATTTCATTGAGTAGATCGAGTTTACTTTCATTGCAAGGTTCGGTTTAGCTCTCCAGGAATTCGTTTGGTATCATCTTAGCATTTGGATCGAAACTCTATGAGGGATTCCACGGAGGCATGCAAGTCGATTCTGTGGACCATTTCAAAAATATCTGAAACTTTGCACAGTTTTTCAGTTCCATCTAAATCGTCCATTTTCCGATATCAAATCTTCAAGTTGAGTCACGACTAACTTTCAAAAGGGTGTATGTGAAAATGGTTCAAAAATATTCAAAAAGCTGCACAGCAAAAAACGGTTCGTTCGGCATTGTTAGACAACTAAAGAAACAAAGTTAGACAACTAAATAAAAAATTCCAAAAAAATACACACAGTAAAAAAAATTTTTTTTTTGCATTAAAAAACATCATTTTTGTCACTCAAATATCTCAAAACCCTATCGGAATACCAACGTAATTTTTGAGGGAAAACGGCCCATTATATTAGCTATCTAACCATAAAAATTTGGTGATGGTAAGCCAATAAACAAAAAAGTTATGACATTTCAAATATTTCACAAATTTGACACTTAGTGAAAAAAAAATATTTTTTTTTCATTGTTAATTTTTAGGGTCGCAGTTTGTTGCTGAATTTTTGTTAAGGGCTACCACATGAGGTTAACAAGTTGTTTTCAATGATATTTTTATTTTATTATTCATGAACTATTAATAGCATCTATTAGAAAAGTTAGACGCGATCCAGTGTTGTGATCTAAGTCTTGATAGTGTCAATGTTTTTTTATTGTACGTAACTGAAGAAAAATTCTCTCAATAGTGTTGAAACTTTTGATAAAAGAAACCTATAAGAATCTAAATATTGAAGACAAAAGCTACAAAAAAGTTTTCTATACAGGTATAACGACTAGTTTACCTGCAAAAAGTTTACCTCGTAGAGAACAAAGGCGGGTCTATACCCAGGTGATCTTAGTATACGTAAAGCAGGGTCGGTTTTCCTCGGCGCTGTTTTCTCCACAAAGTTAACAATGCTGATTACACCTGGGTATAGACCCCCGCTGGTTTTTTGGTTTTTTTTTTTTCTGGGTGGGGGAGGGGGGTTTTTTTTTTTTAGGGGAGAATAGACTTTGGTTAATCATATTTGGGAGAAAGCGAGTAACTCAACAACAATCAAAACATGATAGGTACATACCATGAACATACTCACTGAAAAAAGCTAAAAAATTACTACCCTGATGGTTTTATAAAAAGATTTTAATTGTAAATTTTTCTTCAGTCAAGCCAAAACGACACCAAACTAAGGTCGTAAAACTTAAAAGTGATTTTGTTTATTAAAATCTAACGAACACTATGAGTAGTCGCTTTCTTCTCAACTGTGCAGCCGTTGCAGAAAAAAAGTTGTTCGAAAGAGCTACGAAATCTCACCGAAAGCACTATAGATAACTTGAAGCGGCTGGTTATGCTCCAAGTCTAACATTGAATACAAAATTTACGGCAATTGTACGTCCGCCGTTTAAACGTTGACAAAAACGGGCAATCTGTACATCATCGGTGGATCAGGTTGCAGGAAGTCGAAAACAACTACAACTGAGAATTAATAGATGCACCGACAACAAACTGAGGAGTTACCAAAGTACAAGTGCAGATAGGTCTTGCCACGGTACATCAGCGACATCTGTTTTCAAAAATCAATCAGAAGATGAGTGCATCAGAAGCGTGCAACATCGAACGCTTCAACGAAGGAGATAGCTGGAATAAAAAGTGACTCCGATTAATGACGAAGATGGGTTACGTCAATTATCCTCGGAAAAAATACCGTGAAATCAACCCGAAGCTGTACGAAGAAACCTCTTCAAATTAGTAGGACCTGAGGATGTGGAAAATACAGACTACGATGAGGTAATTATGAATATGAAGGAAAGTGGTTCTCGAATCTAGCCACGGACAAGGAAAGAAAAATTATTGATTTTGTCGATGCTGCCAAGCTCGGGTCTACCCAACTAACAATTCAGAGCCCAAACAAGCAATGAATGTTTTAATATATTGTTCATAAATGTGTAATGGCAGATCTGAATAAAATTTGCTCTATAAAGAGCTGAGAAGGTGCTTTTTTAACACAAAACTAAGATCAATGTTAAACGTTATGCATTAGAATGAACAAAAGTTGAATCGCCCACTTATTAACGTTTTTCCAAAGATTCTCATTCGATAGTCAATTGTCTACAAATGAGCTGGAACAAGACAATGTTTCCCCAATTAAAAAGTCCAATATTCCACTAAACAAATGATTATATGTATAAAAGGATATTCAGAAGGACGAACTAACGTTTTTACTTGCGTCGCCACTTCAGCTATTCCCACGTGTTTAACACAAGCATGAATAAGAGCTTGAATAAGTATCTTTATAAAATCCTAATTAGCTTCAAGTATATTAATAAGACCAGTTGATTCCAATAGAGGCCAAAAATGACGATTAACAACACATTGTTCAGCTAATAAATAAAGCCTTGTTAAAAGCGATCACACATATAGCTAAAATTTTCATAAAATGGGACATAAAATATCCGAAAATTCGTGTGAGTTTCGAATGCATTTTAAAGCTCATAAATTATGCTGTTCTTAAAACTTTTGAAATAGCTGTTCAGAAAATAAACAAGGTCAGTTCCTCCAGGAAATGCAGAATTATTGTGAAAAAACAAAATAAACATTTAAGCTAAGTACTCCGAGTAGGAGCAAAGTACTGAACAAACAAAGCGTGAATATTGAACTTGATTGACATTAAAGAGATAAAATATCTGAAGACAATTATAAAATTTTGTTCCTGGAACTTCTAACCTATGAAAAATTTGATGTACGCAGACCTAAATGAATAAGCTTCGAGCTGATTGGTAAAATCTTGCAGAATCTAAATATGGCATGGCCAATTTTGTTCTAGCAGTTTAATTTTAGATATCATTTCCAGATATTTTATATCATATATCTATCAAGTATATCACTTTCAGGCATCCATATTATATTCGATTGCTAAGCTTTTTTTGCCTGCTCGGGATGTTTTCTTTTCCGTACAGAAAAATGGAAATTCTTTGACAGAATTGATTAAATAAAATTTCTATAGCCAGCTACATTGAAATGACATTTCTTCACAACTGAATTAAATACTGCGCTCAAGAAAAAATGATTTACTTGCCTATGTTCGAAAAAAAAAATCGGCATCAAGATTTATTTCGAATAAATTTTTCTATTCGGTGGGTTCTGAGACTAACCCTTCAAATGAATTCATATTAATTCATACAGAGAATTTTTTCACAATGCATATGTATAGGTTTATGAAAAATACAAAAAAAAAATAATCAAAACTATAATTTATAAAATTATTTAAATATTATTTAACAGTTTTGAACAAACTAAAACTTATTATGAAAATTACATTTAATCATTTCAGACGTGTTTTTAACTCCTGTGTAAATAAACATGTTATTTTGACAACCAATCCGACCAATAAAATTTTTCTCACTGTGCGCTAAAAATAGCCGACTGAACTCAGCTTGGATCAGCACTAAACAGCAGCTGAATATATGTTTTGTTCGTTGTAGAATTAAGCGTACCATGTGTTGATGAGAGTTTGTCGAATAAAGAAGCTCGAACATGCGTCAATATTCAGCTATGAGAAGTTTATATTTTGCACTGACGGTATGAAATCATCATTCTAGGATGGCGCAGATGCAAGGCATACCGCTGACGATTGGAAGGTCTCGAGTTCGGAATTCAGTATACCAGGCGATTTTTAAATATGATTTGATTACTATTAATATAAGTGCACACTTACATTATAAAGTGCATAGGAAAATTATATATTTTGTTTTATTAGTCCTTTAATTATTTTATTAGACGCACCGTATAAAAGCTGAACTAAATAGCTTGTAGATAGCGCTTTTTAAAGCTGGTAAAAATTGAAAGTTGGGTTATTTTCTAAACGACATGCTTTTTAAGATTATTTTCTCAATATGTGTGAATGCCAATGCTTTAACAAAGGTTGCCATGGAAAATTATTAAAATGTTATAAAACATGATGCTGGATAAACTGCCATAATGGTGTTTGTAAAATGAAGTGAATGTTAGTTGGGTATTCAGACGCCATTGATGAGTTCAAAACCAATTGAAAATACAGCAAAAAGAGGCAAAACAATTTCAAAATAACTTCCTTGCAACGCAAAAATGCTAGAGTCGAGTACTTCATTAACAGATGAGACAAAAAGAAAAAATAATCAATATTTGAAGACGATGAAGTAGTAGAGCTATGCCTGGCCAAAAAAGATTTATGTATCTGCTAAAAAAAGATGAAAGGTCAAGCAATGCCAAAAACGATTAATGATGGACTACTTTGAAAGAAGCGTATACACGGGGGCTTTTCCAAAAGGGGGGGGAAATTAACCGAAAAAAAATATTAGGTAGGTTTTTCGCTCATTTGCAAGCCTTCGTCCAGGCAATGCAAGCTTCTATCCAATTCAGGGAACATATAATGTTTGTGTTGTGCACAAACACACGAAAATATTAACCTAATTCTTACATAGTTTGAAAAAGAATCAATTTATCAAGGATATTAAAAATGTTAACTGGTTAGTCTTTTTGTGAAAATACAACCATCAAATTGCTATCTACAGATCTTGTTTCGGATTGTCGCAGATTCTTCATCATTGGAGAAATACTTTTATTCGCTGAGTTTGAAGAAAATTATATTGATCAGTTTATCATTTGGAGCAAATGGGTTGACCACGGATAGGTGTACCTAGAAACTATTGTAAAACCTGTAGATGAGTTTGTGTCATTTTTTGCTTGAAATTAGAAAGTTTAATTCCTCACGACTTTAATTAAAACAGAGCAATCCCGCTTTTTTAAAAAATACGAAAAAATACTTAAAGATGCGTGAATTTTTAGTCCATTGTGATTTTTTCTGTAAAACTATAGCTTTGTATTGCAAGAATGAAGTCAGTCCCATCACTGGAAACGTTACAACAAGCTTACAATTCATACATTCGGTCTATTTATTTCAATGGAGTACGCAATTGAACATTTTAGTTTTATTGTAATTTCCGACGATTTAAGACACGACTCAGTATCTGTAAATTTGTTCATTTGCAAAATGATTAACTTTTACGCGTTTGATAAGGATAAAGAAATCAGAAAGATATATTTATTGTTGATGGAGCAGCATTTCGGCAGTAACAAAAACCGTAAGAATTTTTCGAGCCTATGTCAATTTAAATCAAGTAACGAATGATGCAGAAATTGGGCATTTCTTTTGCTACGTCACATGGCAAAGGTCCTTGTGATGCTATTGAGGAACCATAAATCGCTGGCCACAAGAGCAAGTTTAGCCAAAGAACGTGAGCATCCAATTAAAACTGCAAAAGAAACTATTTGTTGGGCGAATCGCCAGAAAAGAAGAAGATTTTACAAAATTATCATTTTGTTTTACTACTACTGAAGAGTACGAATTAACGGCATCAGAGCTCAGCGAGCAATATAATAACGCGAAACGATCAAGGGAACCCAAAAAGTTTCACTGTTGTTCATTCCAGTGTCAGAAAATAAAATGTAAAGCAAAACTATCTCGACTGTACTGATAATGGATTGCAAAAAGTTGCTTCGATATTGTAAAAAAATTGAATACAAAATAAATAAATAAGCATTAATAAAATAGTTTTTCATGATCTCCATAACGCATACCCAATCCAAAACCTTTAAATTTATATATAACATTTAGAAACTCATCGATCATACTCTAAAAAAAAATATCGCTGGTAAAAAAAAAAAATTTATTTTCGTGTAATCTGTTAATTCATTTTAATTTATACATATATACATAAACAATATAATATTTTACATAATACATTAATAATTTAAAATCATTATAATTACATAATACTAATGAATCATGAAAACGACTGTTTAATTCACGCAAGGCCCTTAACATAAAATCAGCAACAAACTGCGGTTTCCCGTAATAATTTACACCGAAAAAAAAAATTTTCTACTAAAATGTGAAAATTGTGACATGTTTGAAATGTCATAACTTTTTTGGTTATTGGTTTACCATCACCAAAATTTTATGCGTAGATAAGCTATATAATGGACCGTTTTCCCTCAAAAAATTGGTTTGGTATTCCGATAGGGTTTTTGAGATATTTGAGTTTTTGTGTTCAAAAAATTATGTGTTTTAATGCAAAAATTTTTTTTTACTGTGTGTATTTTTTTTTTGGAATCTTTATTTTGTTGTCTAACTTTGTTTCTTTAGTTGTCTAGACAATCGAACAGAATCGTTTTTTTTGCTGTTGCCAGCTTTTGAATATTTTTTGACCATTTTCACATACACCCTTTTGAAAAAGTTAGTCGTGACTCAACTTGAAGATTTGATATCGAAAATGACGATTTAGACTGGAAACTGAAAACTGTGACAAAGTTTCAGCTCTAATAGGAAAAAATGAATGAAAAATTTACCAAATTTTGGTGCTGTTGCTTGGATCACTCAATGGTTTCACTCTAACGTCCCTGAAATTGTTTCGAAATATTTGCAGGATATCTTTCGGAATTAATGACACAATTTTGATATTAAAGTGCATTTATTCTGTTATTATTTCCGAGGGGTTCGATATTCGAAGGCAGCCGATTGGTTTCAGCAACGCTCAACTGAATATATTTTTAACAAAGAGCCTGGGCTAGAAACTGATTCGATTTGGTGTTCGGAAAAATTGGTCTAGAGCATCGAACTGATTGGGCTTCATTCGATGCAATTATCAACATTCATTCATTTCACCCTTGGAAGAAGTTCGCATTTCCAGAAGAAACGTTCATTCTGCCACGTTTAATGACATATCAATCTCCACTTTTTGGTAAGAATTGTGAATTCAGAGATTTCATGCTTTCTTTTGTTTGTTAGTTGCAACCATGGTTTAGTGAATAAACGAAAGAGACGAAGATCTTCCTAAGAGGTGTCTCTCCAAGACGGTGTCCAAGAGGAATTACCACCGCTAGCTTTCGCCAAACCTGGTCCAACGAAAAATCGAAGACACGGTTGTCCAAACAAGGATCGTAAAGGATCATAGTAAAGAAAAAAATAGTACTGAAAAGTAACTGTTTTAGTAGCAATTGAAAAGTACCGTTCTTAATTTTAGCTCTGAAAAGTACCGTAATTTTGGGGTGAAATTGATCATTTTTCACGGTTTTTCTAGTCTGTTTTCTATAATGTTAACAATGCCAAACAACTAAATGCAGGAAAACAAGTACGAAGTGAGCCTCATCGAACGATTATACGCGACATTTTCTAACAAATGTCATTTTAGTGTAACAAATACCTCAAAATAAAAAATCAGAAGGATGCTCATTTCGGGGTTGAAATTGAATGCACTGTGTCAATGCATTATTGTAAGTTTCCAAAAACAACTCTATATGAAAAATTTAAGCTCCCCTGAATCCGAATTATGCCTTGTAAAAATTCTTATCAATGCAATATTTATATAAATAACGAATTAGTTAAATTTCAGAATTACGCGGAAAACGCCCTAAATGTATGCCAATTTCCTAAGGAATTCAATGATATCTAACAGAAAGTTCAATTAATTTCAAACCATTGAGCAAATTGGGACTGAGATTTTGGTGATGACATTTGGTTTGGGGATATATCTCAAGCATCCTCACAAACTTTCAGGTTTATACATATGTTCAAAATCCTTGCTTATAAATAGAAGTTCATAGGTGTTGTCACAATACTGCACCGTGCATGATTTGAAATTTTTTACGTTATTTACATAGCTAATAAACATTTTTTAACGCAAAAAACTTCACCAACACACCATTCGACAATAGTTACGACAAGCAACGTTCATTTACTGCACTTGACATTGATATTTGTGCTCCATTCCGAATAAATGAAATCGAGTGATACGATGATCAATTCACCCGATTTTACGGTACTGTTTTTATTTCTTTAGGTAACTAAAAAAAAAAACTTCAACAGCAGATAGAATTCGTGTACGCCAACAGCACAAAGATACGGATACGCACTAACGACGATTAATCTGTAACCTTAATCCGACTATGATTATGATAACAAAGTTGATTTGACAGCTGCAATGGAATTGATTCGACTTTCTTAAAAAAGACCATTGTACACCGTCTTCAGACAACAGGCTGAACAATCACGAACATTAGGCAACGGTACACAACACGGAAACACCAGTAGCCCAGTGATGATTTTTTCGTCTGACAAAAAGTTTCCACCGACTGGAGTGGTGAATCGGAACCCACGCTTTCGTAGCCACAGGTACACCTTAACGATTGACGCCGCTACCACACGGCCACGAAGCCCAGACTTCCTTTGTTAGGTTTATACGGAAGAAACAAAATGCATTGATGAAACATAGAAAAGGCTCCTGATTTGGGCCAACCCTATAGTAGGATAGAAAACCCGTAAGTTGGGTCAATTTCGTCACATGTCCGGAACCATATCAATAATAGGCATCGAACTTCAAGATTTTCTATGATCATGCTTTCTGCAACATATATGTACGCTAGTATTAATGTACATCTCAAGTTTAGCTTCATTGCAGATTTAGAACTCTGAGAGTTTGTGACGATTCTGTAGATCAAGATCGTAATGAATAAATCAGATCAATTTACTTGCATATTTTTAATTTTAAGTGCTGAACTATTAAAGCTGTTTGGAATTTTTAACAAAGGGTGTTCAGAAGATGAAAAAGAATGAGTACAAGTCCGGCATAGAAGTAAATGTTTGATGCATACATTTATGCTAAAACATAATAGTGAACATGGTTAGACCAATATTTATTATTGGCACACAATACTGTTGCAGTTAAGTATAACAAAGGCAATTACAAATTTTGAAGTTAATGTAGCCACTAAGTGTTTAGACTAGGTCAAAACGGTACATAATAAGTTGTAGAAAACTTAAACTTTTAAATGAAAAATATCTCGTTTTGCAACTGAAAGCATCCTCAAGTAAGAGGTCAAATGTCATCCATTAGTTCCATCCTTTGCAGTACACCAGCTTTGACCACACAATGCAGGATTTTTCTATAAATTGGTTGCATAAATAATTTAGAGTGTATACGTCTGGTTTTCTCTGTGGAGGAATTCTAGATAAGTTTTAAAATGATTTTTTTTAATGATCCCTGGAGAAATTTATGGATCAATTCCTATGTCTTGTTTTCTAGCAATCCAAATCAAAATGTTCGGAAAAGTAATAGAAAAGTCATTGTAATTTCGTAAAAATTCTTGTAAGTTTCATTCGAAAAAAACTCTTAACGAAATTTTTTAACAGTTTGACATCGTCCCTAGCTAAAGCAGTTGCAACATATTGAACGATTCGCTTACATAAAGAATCGAGCAACATGAAATATACAGAGAATCAGTGTTTACGATTTTTTCGTTTGAAAAAAAGTTTTTCAACCGACTTGTGCGGAAATCCAAGCATTTTTCCAAAAATCGCGTGAAAGAATTCGGGAAAAACCCCAAAAATTTGGTTTTTTTTAAAGATTAAAAATTTTTTGTGTATTTTTTGCAACAATTCTTAGTGTTCCAAAATCTTGGAGATCTGGAGAATCCCTGAATGCTATTCCTGAAAAATGTGAGAAGAAAAAATTCTGAATGAATTTCTGAAATTCTGTTCGATTTTTTTCTAACAGACTTGCAACAAACAAAAAAAACTTTAAAAAAGGGGACAAAAGCAGTCTTTTTGGTAAAAAATAAGACTTTTTTGGAGAGTGGAATTGACCAACTAGGACCAAGTCTCTAAAAAAGACCAGCCTTGCGTGGCATTACAAAAACACCATTCCATTTTTTGTGTAATATGGAATACATTGTACTATACACTACCGTCATTAAATTACGGAACTCACTGAAATAATATTGCGAAACCACTCAGCTGAATAAATGGATCACCCCCCAATATAAGTTTCGCATCACTCAAAACTGTGTAATTCACATTGCTATATCTCGAGATCCTTACGACTTGCCAAAAGAAACGATCTTCAGCAAAGTTGTTCAGGGGATCGACAGGACCATCCCGGAAAAGCGAAAGTTTAGTTCGCGATTTTGCCGTAGTGGCGCTAAAGGTGGCATGCAAAATTGAGCATTTCAAAACTAAGTTTAGGCTTGGAGATCCATAAGAGTAGCAAAGTTTCGGGTCTTCGGCAAAGTTGCTCAGGGTTCAAGGACATTCGAAAAGTGAACAGTTTTATTTTGAGATTTTGCGGGCTAGGTGGCGCAAGTTGAATCATGTAAAATGAGCATTTTTAAAACTTAGTCTAGCTTGTGACCCATGAGAGATAGAAAGTTCGAGTCTTCAGCGAAGTTGTTGAGAAGGGCCCAAGCACATCCGGAATGTTTGTCTTTCCGGTTAGGTTGTAGAATTCGCCGCTAGTTGGGCGCTAGTGAGCATTGCAAAATTGGAGCATTTCAAACTAGTTCTTAGCTTTTTGATCCACCATGAGATAGAAAGTTCGAGTTCTTCGCTTAAAGTTGTCAAGAATGTCAAGGACATCCGGAAGAAAGGATAGTTTGGTTTCGAGATTTTGCCGCTAGGTGGGCGCTTAGTGAGGCGTGTAAAACTGAAGCATTTTGAAAACTAGTTCTGGGCTTGGCGATCCACAAGAGATTAGAAAGTTTGAGGTCTTCGGTAAGTAGAGAACAGAAATAAAAGTTAAGGACATCCAATATCAATTTTTTGGTTCCTTATTTTTGTCACTAGTTTGCATAGTAACGGATATTTAATTAAATAATGAAACAAATTCTATGTTCTTTCGATCCAGATGAATAGAAGTTGAGTCTTCCGGCAAAGTTGTCCAGAAAGTCAACATCCAGAAACAGATTT
>NW_018736407.1:0-31076 GCF_002204515.2 Aedes aegypti
CAAAAGAGTTTTAAAATCATTCCGAGAGACAGGTTTGGCAATCCCATGCTATTTCCTTTCCTCGTGTTTTGTAGATTTATAATCTATCTGTTGCTCACTTCTTTTTTCCTATCAATGAACAACCAATAGTTATCGCTAGAACCATACACGGACAAGGAACTGTTTATTCGCAATATTTCTGTTAGAGTGAATGTACATTTTCATCTGAGAGAGAGGAGACAGCTCACTGACAGTTGGCTTGTTTTCTTGCCTTCTTTGACTTCTTTCTTTAATTTTTAAGTGGTGAACAACGGTCAGATGAACTTATTTTGGTCAAAACAATATTCACTTCTTGTTGTTCAATATGAAAACCGATATGAATATAAAAAAAAATAGCAGTTTGCTAACAATCAACTATATTCAGGTATTTAACTATTTAAAACGTTAAATCATCGAAAATCACATAGAAATTTTAATTATGTTTACTTGAATGTTGACGATTTTTCACGCTCTGCCCTTCGAATGTGCGGGTTTTCCAGTGATAGGTTCCCTTGACGTTTGGGTGCTCGCAATCAAAGCCAGCTGTCTGCTCTCTCTCAGATTGTCATGATACTTAGCTTCCAGTGGGCATATATACCCAAGGCATCAAGTGGGCATATATACCCAAGTAACACCTAGCCCGCTTGTTCGCCTTTTTGGTATTACTGGGCTCTTCTACGGCTAATATAGAGCATGTCAGTTCTATAATAGCACTATATTAGCACGCAAGGTGAATTAAAGTGCTATTCAATGACTTGGGTAGTTAACTTTGCCTAACTCGATATTCTGTATCTCAATATCGAGATAGAGAACCATAGTAAAAATTGGTTTTCATGGCTATTTCGACGGTCCCTTGGATCGCAGTTGCGCTGGCCTGGTGTTCTGTAGCTCAATATCTCCCTAATTCAATGATCCCATCAATATCGAGTAACATGGACTGTATGGACATCGTAAAAGTCTTATTTCTCCAGTAAATTATGTCAAGTCATTGCCACTTCTGTTTGTCAACAAACGATTCTAAACTCCAAACATTTTTGTAATTTTAGTATTCGTACAACTTGCTTATTTCACTTAAGGGGATTTTTTTTATTATCGTACAAATTGGGCCGAAGGGTCTCAGATTTTCATGAAACTTTTTCCACAGGCAGGGCTCATGGATATATGAATAAAAAAAAATTGAGAAAAATTCAGGGTCGCCTATTTTTCCGGAAAACTCAGGTGGAAATTTTTTGTTTTCCATTGACACTACTTACTTTGAAAAATCATAACTCAAGAACGAAGCATCGTAGAAACAAAGTTTTTATATGAAAATTTAAGCAAATTTTCTCAAAAATCCAAAAAAAAATATGAACTGGAAAAAGATTTCCACAAAATTTTCCACCGTTGGGAAAATTCGTACAGAAAAGCCGCTCTTTGTTAGTTTTTGGTAAACTTATGATTCTCAAGCCATTTCAACGCTTTAAACTTGAATTGGTAAATACCTATTTGTCATATTGTCTATCCATTTATTTAACTGTCAATTTTGTAGTTACCTAACAGGAAAAAATTGCCTACATTCTGATTGAAGAAATCTTTGTTTCTATGTAGTTTCGTTCTTAAGAAATTTTGTTTATGAACTTATAAATTTGTAAATATATGGTTCAAACAGCTCATCCTAGCAATATTTGATCATGTTTTAGGAACGAAAAATGAGCGTATTGAAAAATATTGTAGGATTGGATCTTATTGATCGCTCTTTTCAAATATACTTTGTTTGAAAGCTGGAATAGCTAATAGGGTTTTCATTATTTGTTTTCATAAACAGTGAAAAATGTCCTGGGAAACTGATTCCATTTCAAAAATTTCACAAGTCATGATGAGTCTTGAGCCATGATTTTTAAACGAAAAAGCATGTATGGCAAATCTTTGCATTTTTTACAAAATTGACCATAGATCAGGAACTAAAGAAAAGTATATCCCAAAAGTTACCAGAATTGAAGTTTATAAAGTTTCCTTCTTAAAAATATTTTCTTAAAAAATTTCCGCAAGTTTGGGCATAGATTTTCCAGCTTTTCTTTATGAATTTCCCCAACGGTGGAAAATTTTGTGGAAAACTTTTTCCAGTTCATATTTTTTTTGGATTTCTGAGAAAATTTGCATAAATTTTCATATAAAAACTTTGTTTCTACAATGTTTCGTTCTTGAGTTATGATTTTTCAAAGAAAAGTCTTATATGGCACATCTGGACATTTTTCACAAAATTGGCCATAACTCAAAAACGAAAAAAAAAGTGCATTCCAAAAATTTCAGTGATTAAAGCTTATAAAATTACCTTCTCGAAAATATTTTTTTGAAATTTTCCACGAGTTCGGGCATAGTTTTTCCGGCTTTTCTTTACATATTTTCCCCAACGGTGGAAAATTTTGTGGAAAACTTTTTCCAGTTCATATTTTTTTTTGGATTTTTTAAAAAATTTGCTTAAATTTTCATAAAAAAACTTTGTTTCTACGATGCTTCGTTCTTGAGTTATGATTTTTCAAAGTAAGTAGTGTCAAGGGAAAACAAAAAATTTCCACCTGAGTTTTCCGGAAAAATAGGCGACCCTGAATTTTTCTCAATTTTTTTTTATTCATATATCCATGAGCCCTGCCTGTGGAAAAAGTTTCATGAAAATCTGAGACCCTTCGGCCCAAACCCGTACGGTAATAAAAAAAAATCCCCTTAATTGTCGACCAGTCTTGTTAAGTATGTTTCAAGGGAGTTTTTTTTATTACGGAGCAATCAGATCTATAGTAACCAATCGCATCCATCAAGATTCTAAAATATTTCTTGAATTCCATCTCCTTCATGTTCTACCGACTTTTTTCAATATTGGCACAGTTACTGAATGAAAAGCTTCGGGCCTACTTTGATAATCATCACCAGATGCCTAATAAGGGTCACACAAGTCCAAGACGCGTCATCATCTCATCGCGTCAATACGCCACTACCCCGCCTTCTACGATTATGAAACTTTGAACAGTCCGTCACCGGACATCTTCATAAAAAGTGATTTAATAGTTGTTCATCGGATCGAAGCACAAATACGCCAAATGGAATAACGTTCCGTTGCGAAAGGAAATATTCCTCATTCCGTTCTCGATGTTCTTATCAAGAGACCGCCTCAATCCATTATTGTGGTTCTCATAATGGGGAAGCGCCGCAAGCAAAGCGTAGTAATGAACCGGCAACAACACATATTTCGCACAGAACTTTGCGAGGATGTGTGTTGTTCCTAGTGCCCTAATTTAAATCTTAAAAGGCTTGGTGACTTGTTGCCGACTTGATTACGGGATCTCGCTCAATGATCTCACCAAAATGTCTCATCGTGTTTTGACACTCTTTGAAGAACAAATCAAAAAGCTTCTAGAACAAACAAAAAATGAGGGCAATTAGCAAATTTTTCGAGTTTAATTTTGCGCTATCGACGATCGAATTTGCATAAATTTCGCAATCACTTGACCACCGCGGTCATTGTGATCAATTTACGACTCGTTTAATTGAATGCGATCGTCACTCGCTTATGTCGCGACCCCAGCAATCGAGGGCCGACTGGAGAATTTGTTGAATTAAATTTAAATTAAAGTTGGCCATTTTTTGATACCGTAAAACGGGGTAACTTTGATAATGCGGGTAACTTTGATAGTGCGGGACCCCCAACATATTAAACGAAATAACGAAGTTTCTGTCAATCAGTTAAGAAAAACGAATGCAAAACTAAAGAGTATTAGTATGACACTTCATGTCAAAGCTAATTTCGTTGGAATCAAGTGCATTTGACGATTTTTATGCGAATATTAAAAATTTACAAGATTTTAGCATCTTTGCAACGCTTACAAACAATCTGTTCTACGACCACAATTTGATAAAGTCATAATGAGTTCGTCACTTACCCATGACAGCCTCGTTATAGTAGAACATGAATTCGGTCTCAAATCTCTTAGCGAAAACCATTTTTACAAACTGGGACCATTTTTGTAATCTAATTCAGAAATTTCCATATAGCGTTAAACGCCTAGAGGTATGCAATGCCCTACAAATGTTCGTTATTCATTCAATCTTGTTCGATTTATACTCCATTATCAAAGTTACCCCAAAACATAAAACCGACTTTCGATTATATGAAAAATTATATATCCATTCAGAATAAATCTTTTGGCAATCTATCAAGTGCAATCGATAGCTAGGATGTCAGTACTTGTTTTAAAAATATAAATTTCAATTCTTTGAAACAGCATGCAGAAATATTCAAGTTTTCTTCGAAAAAACTATCAAAGTTACCCCGTTTTACGGTACTCTTTTTTTCTGTGAATCGGTCATTTGCGCTGATTTGCAGAAAAATAAACGCTTTTTGATACGCGACTCTATTGACTTTGTGAACCGGGAGAGTTCTGGCTTGCGCAGGTAAGGAAGGTAATTATTAGTAGAATCGCCGGCATCGGTGATATTTGCATTACAAACAACGCATTTGATGGGACGTGACGGGAGCCACTGGGTAGAGGGTGATGAATAAATAAATGTTATTTGCTGAGCTTGCGGTAGCGGTATACATCTAAGTGATGATTCATACAGTTTATCTTATACCGGTTTTGAGCCGGCTGTTAGAAACATTGTGTCGATATCAACAACAGGCTACTGCGATTAACGCATTTTTATCCCCTCTCATCAGGATTACTTGGTCAGCGGACTCCGTTTGGAACACGAACTCGTAAAGGAGCAGGCTGTGAGTTTTGAAGCATCTTTTTTTTTCTCATGGCACACTTTGTTCTGGTGTTACATTCTCTGAGTGATTTCCCCCTCCTCTAGTTCATGTGTGACGTTCTCCGTAACGATGTGTGCCGTTCGAATACATTCACTCAAGCATGAATAATAAGTAACGGTTGAGAATTGCCATTGGCGACTGTCGGACTCGCACTTCGGTTCTTATCAGGGTATAAATAGAGTCGCGTGGACAACGAAATCTTAATTGATAACCTAATAAACAGACTGGGCTGCATGTTAATACCTACTGCGTGGGAAGATTATCTCTTTGGTACACACGGTTTTATCCATTGCATACCCGGCGATTCCAAAAAGAAACTGTAAACCTTTGTATACTACATACCGTTACTCGTCTAACAACTTCATATTTGTGGGACTTCAAGTCCATATAGCGGTCCATTACCTAAATGATTATTATCCATATTAATGACACCTGAAAACCTGAATCAATCATCAAAACCTCATTTGTGCAGTAACTTCCGTGTTGTCTCGCAGTATCTATCTCGATAGCATGTCGAGTGTCCAATCGGCGTCCACTGCAGGCGTCGCACCCTCCCAAACTTCCCGTAGGTTAATTGTGATCACGTGGATCTCCATGCAACCAACCGAAACGGCGTGCGCTTGACTAACCTATTCAGCACATGTAGAGCTCTAACTAACTGCCACTACTGGGTTCCGTTAGAAAACTAATCCCCCAATCCATTCTGGTGTGATGAATCATATCCGTATTCGCTTCAACAGGACGACCCGTCTACTCGGACGAGCGGCGAAAGCTTCGTCGCCATCCACGTAGATGCTCTGGGTACTAAGGAACAGCTTCGGCCGTCTCTTCGCGGTCTGTCCTACATTGCAATAAGTTTCCTGCCGAGGGACTTCACCCTTCAGGAGGTCCAGTCGGCTACTAGAGAAGTGGTCGCCGGAGTTCGATACGAACTCGTTGTCAAAGCCTTGGATCGTGAACAGTCGGAGGTCTTGTGTAAGCTCACTGTGCTAGAAAAGCCTTGGTTGACTACGGAGAGCGGCGACAAGTATCGTATATTGGAGTACTCGAACTGTACCTCCGGAGAGGATACGACCGAAACAACTGAAGTCGTTACCAAATTGAATCCCATTTTTGATCCGAATGTACGAGCCCAACAGGAAATGAGTCCTTCTCGTTTCAAAGACCTGGTGAGTCAGATCATTATCGAGAAGAAAATAGAAGCCAGCAGCACTCCAACTCCAGCGGTTTCTACGACCACTACGGAGCACTCAACTGCTCCAGTGTTGAGCGAATCTTCGAAAGACGTACTCGATCAGTTGTTCATGTTCGGTAGTGAAGCACAGCCACCAAGGAGAGTTGCCGACAATTCTAACGACAGTGATCAGACTATCGTTGAAGAAATGATTGTTCCAAAACGCGTAACACCCCCTCAATCGCAGTTGACGACTACGGAAGTACCACCACCAGAAACGACCACCATTTCCCTTGACCAGCAGGTACAGTCCACGTTCGAAGAGGTGTTCAAAACCCATCAGGAGATTCAGAAAGCACTGGACGAAGTCATCCAGCGTGGTGGCGGCCGGGACGTCCAGCAAAAGTACGAACCAGTATTCGCATCGCTTCTCCAAAAGGTCAAAACAAGCATCGACAACTACTATCAAACCATCCATCCGGGCGGAGGTGATGCCAACGTAGACACAGCCGCGTTCGTCATCAGGGACAGTATGGCCCCGGTGCAGAATTCTACTCCAGCAGCAAAACCTAATGACGATCAACATTCATCCGAGAGCAACGATCTGGACGATCAACAGCAACAGCAGGTGATTCTGCCAGACTTCAACCTACTTCCATCGCAACCATCGGAGGCTCCGCCAAAGATTGACTCGGTCGTGATGCACTTCAGCGACGACAGCGATGAACAGCAACACGAAGACGTCCAACGACCTCAAACGCGAGAGGAACTGATCCGCGACTTGAACACCGATGACTCTCAACAGCGCAACAAACGTGCGCCCGGATCGCACTCCTACGAGCACGATTTTTCCTATCACAATCCGTATTTCGGTAGCCATTCCCACGAATCCTACGAGCACTACGGACACCGACCGTTCTACGGCCATAACCCGTACAACAACTTCAATCCGTACTTTAACCCGTACAGCGGACCCGATCGGTATCCGTACTACACCCATCATCGCGGGAAGCGATTCGTCGAGATGGACCTCAAAGTCGCCGATGAGAAGCAGACCTCCGAGGTGGAGAAGATGATCAGCGAAGCGATCGAGATGCTGGACCACATGGACGCTGATCTGTTCAAGCGCGTTCTGCTGGAGGTGATCAGCGTCAAGCGGATCAACCAGTTCAGCAGCGCCGTCGAGCAAAAGGGAGATTTGTATGTGGCGCGGGTGCTGACCGCCAACTCGCATTGCGTCGAAGAGGTCGAAGATTCGGCCAAGTGCAAGTCGCTGCTCATCGACGGCAGCAACAAGTTCTGCACACTTGAGGTTTTGTGATTAGTGGACCGGGGAACTGAACAGTTACTGAATTTCTGGATTTGTTCTTTTGTTTTCTCGATTTTTTTCCGCTACAGATTCGTGCCAAGGACAAGGAAGTGCGTCTGGTGAAGTCGGAGTGCGTTCCGAACAAGCTGATGGGCGGACACCACGAGGTGGATCTGTCCGAGCCGGAGCATCAGCAGCGTATCCAGGCCGGTCTGAAGGGGTACGCCAAGGGAAAGCTTAGGTGAGTAGGATTACGGGAGATGTTCAGCTTGATCAGTGACCTCTGTCTGTTGCATGATGTAGGAGGAATTGTAATTCTGAGCATAATTTTAAGAGTTTTGGCAAATAGTGTGAAGATATTTGACCTTATGAGTGATTTATAAGGGTGTCATATGAGAGTTGACAAGACACCAAGTATGTGATGAAAGTGAGTCGAGTATTAGAGGTGGCTCAGAGAAGAACATGACGCACAGCAATCGCAAAGTGAGTTTATTGATTTGACACAAAGCGAGACAGCACAACACTAATATCAAGCCATTCAATAGATTATGTTTTTGCTTATAAAGTCAATTCGCTACCGTTAAATAAGTCGAAATTGAGGGAAAGAGTCGTATATCAAACAGGATGTAGTGAATCTAAAGGAAAAGAATCGAGAGAAAACCGGGTATATGTGAAGCAAAAGTATGGAAATCGAGAGTGAGTGAAGCAACATCAAAACCGAGAGAGAGTTTTAATCAAACTTGAAGTAAGTTGAGTTGGAAGCGAGACCGAGTGAGTCGAGAGTTAAATGGGAAAACTTGCAATGAGTCGAAAGCGAATACTTAGAATTAACAGAAACAGAAAACTAGAAATAAGTACCATTAAAAGGCTGAAAATGTGTCAAAATGGAAAATTAATAAGGCGCTGTCAACAAATTACGCAACACTCTAGGGGGCGGGGGGAGTAGGTTCAAGCGTTACGGCTTATACAATAATTTGATTTTTTTTCATACAAAACGCGTTATGGAGGGGAGGGAGGAGGTTAAAAAATATTAATTTTAGCGTCAGCTAATGAATAGACGCTGCCTAATTCGCTTAAAACGACTTGTATTGATGAATTAGATTACAAATGATTCGAAGCTGAATCGAGGATGATAATAATATCATAGCAATGTGCGAATGCGTATCTGTTTGTTAGTTTGACTAGTTGATAAGTTTCTTTCTTTCATCATACTCTTTTTTCTATTTTTCAGTTTATTCCATGAATAAAGAGTGAATCTCGATTGTATCGAGAAGGAACCAATAGTGAGTTTCATCGATAATCTAAGTGAGAATAAATTTTGACAAGCTGGGAACACAAAAACGCATTTTTTTCAGCAAATATAGTGCTGGTGGTTACGTCGACCATGCAAACCTGGGCTGTATAGGTTATGGGCCTGATCATCTATTAGAAGATGTCCTTATCAAGATCGACCTTCGCTAAGCGGAAACGCTGGGAATCCCATATCTTCAAATATGCCATCGATAGAAAGACTGACTTGGTCGAGCGAATTGGGCATCTTGGAAATTTGCAGCGAAGACGTATCTTCAACTGGAAGGTTTTTGGGACGCAGTGAAGCCGAAACAAAAGGAGGGTGGAACTTTTGAAAAGGTGGACGAGTAGACAGATCTACGCATCAAATTGAAGCTGATTCTTCTGGTGGTTCATATCATTTACGTTCATCTGAAGGATGCGGGAACTGCTCACTTAGCTTGGGACAAATTGGAGAAGGGCTTCGAAGATTGTGGATTGTCCCGTTTTTTTTTTGTCGGGTGTTGAATCACTGCGTCCAATTAACTTGAACTATTGTGATATCCCCTTTTACTGTATGTATAGTACATACATCATCCAGTGACATGTATGTCACTAAATGATCTATGTACTTCTGAGCTCATGAACACCTTATTATTGAGAAATAATGGTCCTAAGCTGCAGTGTGAGGATTCCCCCAGTCTGGTGCAATTAGCTTAATAAAGCCTATAACATTGCTGGGGGTTGCGATCCTTATATCGGCAGGCTCTAAGAAGGGCTTACCAAATATCCTGGACCTACGATGGATTTGTGCATTGCAATAGCAGATGAGGTGTTCTGATGTTTCTCGCTCATCGTCACAGAAGCGACAGTTGGAGTTTTGAACAACACCGATCTTTTGTAAATGGTATCTGCTGGGGCAGTGTCCTGTTACTAGACCAGTGTATAAACTGAGATCCCTTTTGCTGAGACCTAATAGTTGTTGGGTTTTCTTTGGGTTTATATTTACAAGCCTTTTTGACTGACTCGTATTAGGAGATGCATCCCAGTTTGATGAGGTCTGGCTAACCAGCCAGTTGTTCAGTTCCATTTTTAAGAAACTGTCTGATATTCCGAAGAATGGCTCGGGGCCAGTGAACCTATTAGCAGATCCGTTTCTGGCCAGCTCATCAGCAATTTCGTTTCCCTCTAGACCCGCATGCCCTGGGATCCAATATAGGTTAACTCGATTGCAGAGAGCTAGTTTTTTCAAAGCTAGAATGCATTCCCACACTAGTTTTGAGTTACACGTGTAAGTGTTAAGCGCCTGAAGAGCCGCTTGGCTGTCGGAGAGAATACATATACTTGCGTGTCTGTATTTCCTCTTCAGGCATAGTAACGCACATTCTAAGATAGCATATATTTCTGCCTGAAATACTGTAGACCACTGTCCTAAGTGAATTGAGGTTTTTGTTCGGGGTCCGTAGACTCCAGAACCTGCCAGATTATTCATTTTGGAACCATCTGTGTAGAATTTAATAGACCCTGGAGGGATGTTGGGTCCGCCTTCTTCCCATTCTTGACGAGAAGACATGATCACCTTATAGGGTATGTCATAGTTGACTACCATTTCCATCCTGTCACTACACTTTTCTACAATTGGATTTATAGAAAATTCATTTAATATACTGAGGTGACCCGTAAGATCACCTGATAGTAGGGTTTTTGTTCGTTTCAGCCTCAACGCACTTTTCTCAGCGTCCAGCTTTATGAATTGATCCAGCCGGGGCAGATTAAGCATCGCGTCTAAGGCAGAGGTGGGTGTACTGCGTGCTGCACCAGTAATTGCTATACAGGCAATACGTTGGATTTTGTTTAACTTTGCCCTTGCCGTAGCCTCTTTTGTTTTAGGCCACCAGATAAGAGAAGCATAAGTTATTCTAGGACGAACAATGGTTTTATAGATCCACATAATCATACTTGGTTTCAGGCCCCATTTCTTACCAAATGCTCTGGAGCATACCCAGAGTGAATTGAGGCCTTTTTGCACCACTGTTTGAAGATGTGAATTCCAATTTAGCTTGGAGTCAAGTATGACACCAAGATATTTGGCTTCCTTTGAGCAAGTCAGTTGTGTTTCGTTTAGGAGAAGGGTTCTCAATTGTACCTTCCTACGTTTTGTGAAAGGTACGATGGTGGTTTTGGAAGGATTTATTCCTAGTTGCTCTCGTTGACACCAGGAAAAGGTATGATCAAGAGCTAGCTGCATCCTTTCGAATATAACGTCTTCAAATTTGCCTCGTACAATAATGACCACGTCATCTGCATATCCTACCACTTCGAAGCCTCTCCTTTCTAAGCTATCTAGAAGCTCGTCCACCACCAGTGACCAAAGCAACGGTGAAAGTACCCCACCTTGTGGGCACCCCCTTGTAGCCTTTACAGTGACGCACGAACCACTTAGCTCAGAGGAGATCTGTCGATTGGCTAGCATAGCATGTACCCAGGTAGCAATGCATGGGTCGAAATTCCTCCTCAACATTGCCGATCCTATAGACGAATAAGAAGCATTATCTAATGCACCCTAAAAGTCAAGAAATGCTACGAGAGCGATTTCTTTAGCTTGTAGAGTTTTTTCGATCTTATTGACTAACGAATGTAGTGCTGAGATCGTGGATTTGCCACTCTGATACGCAAATTGGTGTTGTGAAAGGGGCATTGCTTTCATAAATTTAGAATTTATGTATTCGCACAATACCTTTTCCATAATTTTACACTCAAAATAATCCAAACGCCATTGTTACGTGAAAACGTACGTGGTTTTTTTTTCCATCCCACTTTTCCCGTAGCACTTACGTGGATCATAAGTAGCACTGAATGAACGCATGAACAAATGGACCTTATCAGATCCATCGAAGTTTCACGTCACAGCTACATGAATTTCCACGTAGCTTTTACGAAGCGTCTCAATAAATCGTAAATGGTTATTCATTAAATGATATCAGAATAATTGCATAGAAACTAATTCTGTTTTGCATTGGCTTATGCAATGCAGTAGCTCCTCAAATAAAAAAAAAACACTCAACAGATTAAACTATTTATTATATTTTATCATTATTTCCAATAAAATATTCAGCAACACACTGACTGACACGGTGACATTCCATCAAAACAAAGGTACGTTCTTCTCAAGATTGTCCAAGTCTCCTTCCGTTAAAAAATGTCGGGTTTCTCTTCAAGGTTGGCTGGACTTGCTGTTCAACGTTGCGTAATCTGTAATTGATATTACATAAGGTATAAAAATGTATGATTCTCCAGTATTTATCACATAATTACCTTGAAATCAATTATTTTGAAGGCCAGCAGCTCCTGGAGAAACTTGCGACCACCATCTTTAAATTTGAACTCAAGAGAGAATGAACACGAAATGCAGATGCCCAAATAAATTCATGAGCCTACGTGAATTTCACGTAAGTGCGATTGGTAGCCACAGTAACAATCATCGGGTCAGCATTTGGTAACTATACATGCTCTAGTAAGCATTACCTTAGACAGGTGAATAGGAGGCAAAATGAATTTGGAATGATGTACGTGATTTACCACGTACCAATAACGTTTGGATTTTTTTGAGTGTAAGCATCACGGATGACAAACTGATCGGCCTAAAATGCTTTGGGATTTGTTTTGTCTTTTTTACCTGTTTTAGGAATGAAGACAACTCGAACTGGAATATGCCCTAAAATCAAGCTCGCCCTAAAAATCTCTACCATGTGTGGGATTAGCGTTTTCTCCGCTTTTTGGATTAACGCTGGGAAAATCCCATCCATGCCAGCAGATTTGAATGGCTCAAAAGATCTCACAGCCCTTTCAACTCTGGCACAAGTAAAAGCTTCTTTGGCAACCTTAATTGCGTCTCTTTTTGTCCCAGAAACCAAAGACATGGTCTCTTGTGGAACTGAAACAGTAATCTCAGTACCTTCGTCACTTATTCTTGATTGAGGAATTGAGTCAGGGAAGTGAATTCTTAACATTTCACTCACTGTATCGCTTGGCTCTACAGTGAATGAACCGTCAACTCTACGGATACTACCCAGACCATTGGAGTGTTCTTTTGAGAGTGTTTTTTGAAGCCTGGCTACCACGGGGGTCATCTCTATGTTCTCGCACATACTAACCCATGATTTCCGTTTTGAGCGCCTTAGCTCCTTATTATAGTCTGTTAGAGCTTTTTTGTATAGGCTCCAATCGGAAGTACGCTTAGCGCGGTTAAATTCTCTACGCGCTGTTTTTCTGAGCTTATCTAGAGTTTTGTTCCACCATGGAACATCTCTACTCGAACTAGTTGTTCTAGTCGGACAACTCTCTTGAAAAGCATTAAGAATTTTGTTTTTAATGCAGGTGGACGCCGATTCCAACTGCATTATGGATTTGATATTATTTTCAATTATGTATGATTCAGATTGGAGAATTGCTGAACAGGTTTCCCAATCAGTTTTCTTAGGATCTTTAAACGTTCTTTCTATCGTTAGACCCCCTTCCCAGTCGAATATTATGTGTTTATGGTCTGACATTGATGTTTCATCAGAAACATGCCAATTTTTTATTTTGTCAGAAATAGATGGACTACATAAAGTCAAATCCAACACTTCCTGTCGAATGGAGTTTGAAAATGTAGGCTTGTCGCCAACATTGCATATATTGATGTTTTTGGAGGAAAGAAACTGTAAAAGATACTCACCTCTGGTGTTGATATCTGTACTTCCCCATACGGTGTGATGCGCGTTCGCGTCGCAACCAATGACGAACGGGATGTTGTGGAAACGGCTGTAATGGACAATCGCAGCTATCTCTGGTGGAGGAATATTCTCCGCATCGCCAGGAAAATACGCTGAAACCATGAGGATCTCAGATTTTCCCCTAGCGGTGGGCACCTCCATACTGACTGCCACGATTTCCTTTTTAATGAATTCTGTAATAGGAAACATTTAGTGTTATTGCGTATTAAGATAGCCGCTCTTGGAGATAGCTGGCTATCATCATATACCAACTTACATGAGTTTAGTTGAATACCTAGTATCCTGGTTTTATTGACCCACGGCTCCTGAATAAGCGCCACCGTCAATTTTTCTTTTGTGAATCTCCGACAGAGTACATCTGTTGCACTCTGTGCGTGGTGGAGATCCACTTGAACTGCCTTAAGCGCCATATTTAGGAGTTCCGCTTTTATCCAGGCGAGCATCGCCCTTCTTTGGATGTTGCGGATCATCACGGTTTTGTTTCGGGTTAGGTTTCAGAACTTTGTTTTTCCCACCCATCACATCCAGGCCTGCGAGTTTCGCCCCTGTGGTCAAGACTTCACTCATTTCTTTTCCACTGCTAGTTTTAGATACCTTTGGGTTGGTACCACTTGAGCAGGGAATTGAAGCTGAGCTCGGAACTTTTCCTTTAGGAGCGGACACGCTAGCCTTCATGGTGGTCTTTGGGCGAGAAATTGCGTTCCTTTTACCACTGTTTGAATCAGGGGCTTCCTCAGAATTTTCTTGGGCCAGCTCCTTATTCGGGTTGTGGTTGGAAACGGAGGGTGTCCTCTTAATTTTCCTCAACTGGATTTCTCCAAATCGGTAGTTGAGGATGAACTTGGATTTCGACAGCATGTCCATTGACGATCCATCTACCGTAAAGATCCATTCGACATGGATGTCATTGAGGATGGGCCTTTTCACGATACGCCAATTCGTTGTTTTCAACCCGTTCTCTATGAGAGCCTTAATGCGTTCGTCCGCGAAGGTTGAGCTTTGAGGGAAGAATGCTCGAAGAAGCTCTTGGCGGGGAATGTCTTCCTCGTTCAGTGCAACCAACTCAGCACCTTCCCAGGTATTTATTGAAGGTGTTATTTCTTTCACCCACTCAGCTGTCTCTTGATCCTTGCAAATTAGAACCATGTAGCCAGATTTGTAGACAAGGTTACAGAATTTGGGTTTCAGTGGCTCATCACGCTGTTGTTCCACTTCAAGCAACAGAGCATCCTGTAGAACGTCTAGTTGAGCCGTCGTGAGCTGGGCGGTTGGAAAGTCTTTGGGTATTATCGCGACCTTCACACGCTTGGTCATATCGCTGTAGCTCTGACCAGTGGCTTGTCGTTTGGACCCACCATTTTGTGGCACTGAGCTTAAGGATTTTTCAGCGCGCTCTCGGGGATCTAACTGGTGTTTCATCTTGTTCGGCTTTGAATCCTCTTCAACCGTAGCAGATTTATCAAGGTCGTTTCTCGTTCGCTTAGAAGAAGCAAGCACAGTACCCTCTTTTGCCAGGATTTTGGATAAAGCCTCGTTTCGGCTTAGTCCGCTTTCCCGGAGAGCTTTGAGCTGCTTCCTTTGTGAGCGCGTTAGGTTTTTTCTGGGAGTTACATTGCCTTCAGCTTCCTCACCATCCATAGGATCGTGCATTTTGGGTCCTTTTTTGGATGGTACAGGTTTAGGGGTGTTGATAACGACCTTGATTCCATCATCCTTGTCGTCGTCCGTGTTCACCGTTGGTCCCGTTGGTCTTCTGCATAAATTGATCAAGTCTGACCTGAGTTCCTGTGAAAGTATGGAAGCATATGTTAATCAAGTAATGAAGACCGCACATCGATTGACTGGAGTAGGATTCAAGATTCCTGATCTGCGGATTGGTATGATTTTATTGACGTGTGTCGCTGGCGAGTACCGACAAATGATCATGGCATTAGAAAATTCGGACGTGAACATTACGGGTGAGCTTCTTCAAGAAGTTATCTGAGGATATTTTTCGGCCTTAGCAATGTTTGCCTTTCTTCTTCTTTCTGACGTTACGTCCCCACTGAGACAGAGCCTGCTTCTCAGCTTAGTGTTCTTATGAGCACTTCCACAGTTATTAACTGAGAGCTTACTATGTCAATGACCATTTTTGCATGCGTATATCGTGTGGCAGGTACGATGATACTTTATGCCCTGGGAAGTCGAGAACATTTCCAACCCGAAAAGATCCTCGACCGGTGGGATTCGAACCCACGACCCTCAGCTTGGACTTGCTGAATAACTGCGCGTTTACCGCTACGGCTATCTGGGCCCCTTAAGTTTGCCTTTACATCCGACGAAAAATATCATCAGATAGCTAAATTGTCCAGTCGAAAAACTACCATTCTTCAAGAAGAATAAGCAGAAAAATTAATCCACTCAAATGCAACCCAACGGTCCGAAATATCGTAAGTGTCGGAAATTTGGCCATATGGCTAGGGACTGTAAAAATTCAAGCTCGAGGAAAGGTGAAACGTTGCACTGTGTTGTCTACGTTCAAGGAAGGCAGTTCCTCTGAATGGATTTTTGATACAGCTGCCTACGCACACAATGGTGAAGTGATGAAAAATTGCTGGAAGAGCTCGGTGAAGGAAACGGAAAGGTTGTTGTTGCTAATGGGGGAACGAAAGACATCATACCCAGTGGTAAGGCCAAGCTGCGGCCGGTTTGCAATAATCAAGAATGTGCAACGGTCAGCGATGACCAGCTCATCCCAGAGTTGACGGCGAATCTGTTATCGTTTAGCAGGATTGTTAAAAAAGGATGTTCAGTCTGGCTGGAAAATTTACAACTATTACCATCCCACAATATTCAGCCAGTACTACAACCACCTAATTCAAATTTGAATTTCAAATATGAGTTGGATCTCAGTAAGCATGGTTTACTGTGGTACCCATAGTAACAAGATTTTTTCACTCCATTCGTACAGTTAGTGATGAGCACCAAATGAAACTAGACGCTTTTGTTAAAAATGTGTTCGCTTTCAATTGTAACAAATTTTGGCGACGGGTTTCCTAGTGAACAATGAAAATCGAAGCAAATTTCAAAGCCGAAACTTCGACAATGGTGCAATCGTAAGGAGAACCGGCCGCAACAGGTGCTGAGCAACCGATCGCAGACATCCAAACGGCGATTTTTCAGATCACCCAGCTTCTGCAGCGGATCCTGCAGCAGACCCTGGAGGCGCTTTACTCAAACGTTTTCGACCCAGGGAATAGCATATCACGTTTGAGAAGTGGTTTGCTCGGTATACGCATCTTGGACGACGTATCCAAAGTTCGGCTGTTGCTGCGAAAATTGGATATTACACTCAGCAATAAAAATAGTCACAGAATTACTAAAGTTTATGCATTAATGACTATTTTCTATCTGCCTCTCTATCATTCTGCTGTGAGTTTTTACACTAACGGTCAATTCGACTGGGTTGAAGCTTGGCGATGCTTCAACCCAGGCGAATTGACAAGTAGGAATAAAATTCCCTGCAGGATGAAAGAGAGGCAGATAGAAAATAGTAATAAATTACTAAAATTTAGTCATTCTGTGACTACCCGTGTTTCTGAGTGCACATGTGGGATGCATCCCAAGGCAACCAAGCAAGCGGATATTCGAACGAGATTACTCACCTGGATGGAGAACGATAGACCAGATGCGCCAGTGACTCTTCAAACTCCCATTGACGAGTTCTAGCAGCTCGTTAACCTGAAGGCGGACAGCAACAATGCATGCCATCAGCGAGAAGAAATTCCAAATCTTCGTTCAAGCCGGAAGTCAAATTTCTGCAGACGCCATGCTGGCAATGCGGACAAATGCACTTCGTCAAGGATTGCACATACAGCAGCCATCTGTACAAATCATGCAACCGTGTAGGACACATGGAGTGGTTCTGCGGTTAATTTACCAAGCCACCAAGCGCGCAAACTGGTGATCATCCAAACCTGGGAGGGAGGCACCGATACTACACACGAAATATAGAACAACGTTTGTTTGAACTGCAAGATAACAACAATCAAGGCAGGCTTGGGGAAAACCGCTAGTTTTTTTTTGGTTGTGTACTTTCGATCTTTCCTGACAAACATGGAAAAAGGGCCACAGTTTTCTATGCAATAAATAATAATTTTCATTGGGAAAAGTAAAACGATGCGTTTTTCAATGCTTTATATTCAATCAGTTGGAAGGTGCTCACGTGACATTACTTACATTTTGTGTATGAATTGATTTTCATTCAATTTTTGTCACTTTTGATGAAATGCGAAAATGTGTTTTAATCAGTTACGCGCTTTTTCCATGTTAGTCCAATGTTTGAGATCTGGGCTCACAGTGACAGTTCGTGACAGCGGAATCTCGGCTCACTATGACGTATAGAAATTTTGTATTGGTTTCTCCCTCCCAGATCCAAACCATTGAAGAATCATACCGGTACACTCAATCGGTGCGTCACAACAGCGCTGAACAGTCGTCAAACCACACTGCAGTTTGATAGCGGATCATCAATCACCATAATCAGTGAAGTAACGTTTAGAAAAATTGGATCACCTGCACTCAAGTCATCGTCTTATGAAGTACATTTCGCATCTAGGAACCCTCTTCCACTGCAGGTGGAATTCACCTGCCTTGTTGGAGTCAACAACATCGTCAAGCCTGGCCTGTGTCGAGTCACGTCAGTCAAGGGACTCAACTTATTCGGCTTGGAATGGATGGGCCTCTTCGATATGTGGACGAAACCATTGTCATCGTTCGTAAATCAGATGAATTCTTCCAATTCAAATTCCTTTTCTGGAAAGCACTTCTGCATACGGTTCCCCGAAGTGACACTATTAGCCCAAGTCAATCTTCACCTGAAACCAGATGCCAGGCCCGTCTTCCGACCCAAACGCCCTGTACCGTACAACGCGATACCATTGGTCGACGCAGAGCTCGATCGTCTGCAGCAGTTGAGAATCATCTCTCCCGTAGAATACTCCGACTGGGCAGCACTAATCGTTGCGTTTCGAAAGCCTGGTGGGTAACGCACAATTATCCTCTAGAGGTGTTCAGTATCATCGACCTATCGGACGCCTACCTACCGGTAGCGGTTGATGAAGTATCAAAGCGACTGCTCACCATCAACACACACCGGGGCCTATTCAACATCAACAGGCTGGCTTCTGGAATTCCTGACGTCGAGTATCCCTGGATGACTTCATAGCATTCGGCGAACCATTATCAAACGCTCTGCATCCTCTTCGACCGAATACGGTTTCCAGCTGAAACTAGACAAATGCCTACCAAGTACCTAGGGCCCATTGTAGACGAACATGGACTACGTCCAGATCCAGAGAAAACAACTGGCTTTTCTTAGATGCCTCGTCCAACTGATGCATCCACACTGCGGTCATTTCTAAAATTCATTTTACGGAAAATTCATCAGTAAAATGCATCAGCTTCGGAGGCCGATGGAACAGCAGAAACAAAATCGTGGCAGAGAGCAGAAGAACCATGGAAACGCATCCATGTCAACTATGCCGTACCGATCAACAGATTCAGCTATCTGCTAGTCGTCGACTCATTCTCAAAGTGGCCGGAAATATTCCGGACAAAATCGAACACTGCGATTGGTTTCTTCCAAGAGAGCTTCGCTAGGTTCAGCGTACCAAAAGTGATTGTGTCCGATAACGGAACACTGTTCACTGGATACGGTTTTCGTACATTCTGCAAGAATCTGGGCATCGTCCATTTCCGCCCCGCACCGTTTCATCCCAAGTCGAATGTACAAGCCGAAAGATTCGTCGACACGCTAAATCCAGGGTGGAGAAGCATCTGCAGCTCTTCAAATTTTTCTGCAGGTATATCGATCAACTCCATCCAGTCCGCTCGACTGTTAATCCCCTTCCGAAGTACTGAATGGCAGACGAATGCGTACAACACTGGATCTGCTCAAGCCTTCATCTGCGTTTCCACAAGCATCTGCACAAATCAAGCCTTCTCAATCACGAAAATTCGCAGCAGGAGCATACATACATACAGATCCATCATCTGGGCGAAAACGGTCGATCGCACATCAACCAACTTCGAGTCAACGATTCTGCAAAGCAAGAAAGAACAGTAATTGAATTGCCGTTGTCCGTATTGTTGGGTTTGATTTTGGAATGACATCGAATGCAGAGGCACCCGGAGAGCAACCAGTACCGATTGTGGCTGAAGATTCATCTTTCTTGTCAGCACAAGACCTACTAAAGATTTCCGAAAATCAATCAATCAGCCAGGATAAGTAGTCGTAGAAGAGCAGTATACTAATCGAAGTTTCCAGCAAATTGGTAAATACGCCACGATTTTAAAAAGTTTGGGAACCTTTGATGTAGAAGAATGTAAATGAGGAAATTAGTGAATTAGAATGACAGTATAAGCAAAAGTGATTACAAAGAAGAAAATGAGATTGTAAAGATTGAAATAAGGTTAAGAAAATTAGATTTCTAATTATAATAAAATAAATTCAAAAAATGAGAATGAGAGTATAAGGATGAGATAATAATTGAAGAAGTTGAATGAGAAAATGAGAAAGGGATAATAAGAAAATCAGTGCGCAAATGATTATAAGAACAATGCTTGGATCGTTACACAATATGACAAGAAAGATCTGAACTTCCCATAAGATGATGGTTATTCATGAATGTTTCCCTTGTATCTTCCGAAATAGTTAAACGAATAAACTTCGTAAATGAGTATTTGCAGCACGAATCTCGGAATCACACTTGCGAGTTACATTGATATAAAAACCATCAAATCCCTTTCAATACAAAAATTATAACAAGCTATCCTCACATTCTGCAGGAATTCGCGTTTCGTCATCCGCTGCGGCACGGTTCAGATCGTAGCCGGAACTATCCATCGCTACACCGTAGATCTGGTGGACAAGGATCAGCAAGTGCTGAACACTTGCAACGTGAAGATCTATACTCCGTTGCAGGACGCACCAGAGTACAGTTTCGACTGCCAGGAGGTGTCGCGTAGAGTCGCCCGCGATGTGGAACGGAAGAAGCTTAGCAAAGGTCCGAAAACCGGTGCCCCAATGGAGATGACTCCGGAAGAGTTCGGCAAACCGGAGCATGCGGAACGCATCCAGAGCATTCTGCTGACTGCTGGAGGAGCCAACACTGAGCGCAAGTACAAGATCGTCGAAGCAACGCAACAGATCGTGGCCGGCTCTCTCTACACCTACAAGCTGATCTTCACCGACGACCCGGACAAGCGTGTCTGCAAGCTGACTTCCCACGAGCGGCCATGGTTGAAGGAGAAGTCACCGTCTGAAGCTAGGAAGGTTTCATTCTCCTGTCCGGATGCCCCAAACAGCCGTTCTAAGCGCTCGATTTGTGCTGGATGTCCTTCGGCATTGTCTCCGAATGATCTCCAAGACGTTGAACACAAGCAGCGAGTTAATAAGATTCTGCTGGCCAACGTGGTTGGATCACAGGGTGAACTGGAGTCTCTATCACCGCAAATCATCAACGCCACAAGTAAGGTAGTTCAAGGCACGCTGTACACCTATTTCGTCAGCTTCAAACTGCAAGGCGCCCATCAAATTTGTGAGTTAACTGCATGGGAACGTCCATGGCTGGATGATTCAGAAGCCTACAAGTACACCGCCTCTTGCGCTGAACAGGACGATTCCAATGCACTGCGTAAGCGCTCCAAACGGTCTTTTTGTGTCGGATGTCCAACGGCTATAACAAATCTTCAGGAAGGAGACCATAGGGAGCGTGTTGTCAAGATTCTACTAGCCAAGGTGGCCGGATCTGAGGATCAACTGCAATCCATGTCGCCCGAGATCATCAACGCCACCAGCCAGGTCGTTCAGGGAACTCTGTATACGTACTTCGTAGCCTACAGGTTGGATGATTCCCATCAGGTTTGCAAGCTCACCTCCTGGGAGCGACCCTGGCTGGACGGAGCAGAAGCCTACCAGTATACGGCCGAATGCGGAGCCGCACAGGGTGATTCCAATACCTTGCGCAAGCGTCGATCAGTGTCCAGGAGTAAACGAGGCTTCGGATCGGCTCGAGTGCTGACTGCCGAAGAGTTGCAACAGGACGAACATGTCAAGCGAGTTGACGCCATTTTGGCCTCCAGTCCGGGTGCTAATGTAGAGTAAGTACCTTCGATCGTTTCTTGTATTACTGAAACACATTTTTATAATCCTTCCACAGAAGCCCAAAAATAGTCAACGGAACCGTTCAGGTGGTGGCCGGTCACAGTTACACGTACTACATTGCGTACACCGTAAATGGCGAAGAACGTGTCTGCAAGCTGAACTCCTGGGAGAGGCCGTGGTTGGAGGATAAGCAACCTTCCGAGGCGTACAAGCGCACGGTTCAATGCGACGGTACGGATGAGAGCTCGGTTGCACGTGCTCGCCGCCACGCCAAGAAGACCGGTGCTTCGAACGAGCTGTCCGCCGAAGATCTGAAGGACAAGAGCCACGTTGAGCGGATCAAGGCCGGACTGGTGGCATACAACACGGAAAAATCCAAGTCCTACGAGTGAGTATGCGAATCTCCGTCCAAATCGCTTGATGATTAATCGCTCGCTTTTCAGTGAATTTGAAATCGTCAAGGGATCCGTCCAGCTGGTCGCAGGTTCCCTGTACAAGTACACGTTCAAGGTCAAGAGTGAACCGGAGGTCATCTGTAAGATTTCCGTGTGGGAGCGCGTTTGGTTGGACGCTCAGGACCAACGTAAGTACAACGTCAAATGCGACGGAGATGATGAATCCGAGCAGGAACAGAAGCTAGCAGCTTCCAAGCGTTCCGCACGCTCGGTTCGTCCTCGGCAGTCCGACTCGGACGGCGAAGGTCACTACTCGAAGGGGGAAGATCATGCCCGGCATCTGTTTGAGAAGTTCAAGCTGAAGCACAGCCGCGAGTATCAGAGCACTTTGGAGCACGAGATGCGATTCCGGATCTTCAAGAACAATCTGTTCAAGATCGAACAGCTGAACAAGTACGAACAGGGAACGGCCAAGTATGGCATCACGCACTTTGCCGACATGACTAGCGCAGAGTACAGACAGCGAACCGGTTTGGTTATTCCGCGAGACGAAGATCGGAATCACGTGGGTAATCCCAAGGCCGAGATCGACGAGAACATGGAACTTCCGGAGTCGTTTGATTGGCGTGAGTTGGGGGCAGTTTCACCGGTAAGTGTGTTGCTCTGAGTAAAGTAGCTCAGTATTATCTGACTAGTCTGGAGTTTTTAACCTTGTACCTCTGAATGATTGCTTGAAGCTTCTGGGAAGCCCATTCAGAAGCTTCTGCGAAGCTCTTCCAGACACTTCTGGGACGTCCCCTCAGAAGCTTCAGAAGCATTCAGAAACTCTTTCACAAAACCTTATGGGAAGCTTTTCCAAAAGCTTCTTGGAAGCTCTTGCAGAAGTTTCTAGGAAACTCTGTCAGAAGCCCTTTCAGAAACTTCTGAGAAACTCGTTCAGAAACTTCTCGAAAAGCTCTTTGAGACGCTTCTGAGAAGCACTTTCAGAAGCTTTCAGAAACTTTTTCACAAAGCCTTCTGAGAAGCTTATCCAAAAGCTTCTGGGAAGCTTTTGCAGAATTTGCAGGGAAGCTCTTTCAGAAGCTTCTGGGAAGCAATTTTAAAAGTTTCTGGGAAGCCCTTTAAAACGCTTTTGGGAGGCTATTTTTGACGCTTTTGGGAAGCTTTTTCAGAAGCTTCTGGGAAGCTCTTTCAGAAGCTTCTAGGAATCTCTTTCAGAAGCTTCTGGGCAGCTCTTTCTGAAGCTTCTGGGAAGCTCTTTCAGAAGTTTCTGGGAAACTCTTTCAAAGGCTTCTGGGAAGCTCTTCAGAAGCTTCTGGGAAGCTCTTTCAGGAGCTTCTGGGAATCTCTTTCAGAAGCTTCTGGGAATCTCTTTCTGAAGCTTCTGAGAAGCTCTTTCAGAAGTTTATGGGAAACTCTTTCAGAAGCTTCTGGGAAGCTCTTTCAGGAGCTTCTGAGAATCTCTTTCAGAAGCTTCTGGGAAGCTCTTTCAGAAGCTTCTGGGAATCTCTTTCAGAAGCTTCTGGGCAGCTCAATCTTTTAGAAGTTTCTGGGATGCTCTTTCAGAAGCTTCTGGGAAGCTCTTTCAGGAGCTTCTGGAAATCTCTTTCAGAAGCTTATGGGCAGCTCTTTCTGAAGCTTTAGGGAAGCTCTTTCAGGAGCTTCTGGGAATCTCTTTCAGAAGCTTCTGGGAATCTCTTTCAGAAGCTTCTGGAAATCTCTTTCAGAAGTTTCAGGGAAGCTCTTTCAGAAGTTTTTGGGAAGCTCTTTCAGAAACTTCTGGGAAGCTCTTTCAGAAGCTTCTGGGAATCTTTTTCAGGAGCTTCTGGGAATCTCTTTCAGAAATTTATGGGAAACTCTTTCAGAAGCTTTTGGGAAGCTCTTTCAGGAGCTTCTGAGAATCTCTTTCAGAAGCTTCTGAGAATCTCTTTCAGAAGCTTCTGGGAAGCTCTTTCAGAAGCTTCTAGGAATCGCTTTCAGAAGCTTCTGGGCAGCTCTTTCTGAAGCTTCTGGGAAGCTCTTTCAGAAGTTTCTGGGAAACTCTTTCAAAGGCTTCTGGGAAGCTCTTCAGAAGCTTCTGGGAAGCTCTTTCAGGAGCTTCTGGGAATCTCTTTCAGAAGCTTCTGGGAAGCTCTTTCAGAAGCTTCAGGGAAGCTCTTTCCGAAGCTTCTGGGAAGCTCTTTCAGAAGTTTTTGGGAAGCTCTTTCAGAAACTTCTGGGAAGCTCTTTCAGAAGCTTCTGGGAATCTCTTTCAGGAGCTTCTGGGAATCTCTTTCAGAAATTTATGGGAAACTCTTTCAGAAGCTTCTGGGAAGCTCTTTCAGGAGCTTCTGAGAATCTCTTTCAGAAGCTTCTGGGAATCTCTTTCAGAAGCTTCTGGGAAGCTCTTTCAGAAGCTTCTAGGAATCGCTTTCAGAAGCTTCTGGGCAGCTCTTTCTGAAGCTTCTGGGAAGCTCTTTCAGGAGCTTCTGGGAATCTCTTTCAGAAGCTTCTGGGAATCTCTTTCTGAAGCTTCTGAGAAGCTCTTTCAGAAGTTTATGGGAAACTCTTTCAGAAGCTTCTGGGAAGCTCTTTCAGGAGCTTCTGAGAATCTCTTTCAGAAGCTTCTGGGAAGCTCTTTCAGAAGCTTCTGGGAATCTCTTTCAGAAGTTTCTGGGAAGATTCTTCAGAAGTTTCTGGGAAGATTTTTCAGAAAATTCTGAGAATCTCTTTCAGAAGCTTCTGGGAAGCTCTTTCAGAAGCTTCTGGGAAGCTCTTTCAAGAGCTTCTGGGAATCTCTTTCAGAAGTTTTTGGGAAGCTCTTTCAGAAGCTTCTGGGCAGCTCTTTCTGAAGCTTCTGGGAAGATCTTTCAGAAGTTTATGGGAAACTCTTTCAGAAGCTTCTGGGAAGCTCTTTCAGGAGCTTCTGGGAATCTCAGAAGTTTTTGGGAAGCTCTTTCAGAAGCTTCTGGGAATCTCTTTCAGAAGCTTCTGGGCAGCTCTTTCTGAAGCTTTTGGGAAGCTCTTTCAGAAGTTTCTGGAAAGATTTTTCAGAAGATTCTGAGAATCTCTTTCAGAAGCTTCTGGGAAGCTCTTTCAGAAGCTTCTGGGAATCTCTTTCAGAAGTTTTTGGGAAGCTCTTTCAGAAGCTTCTGAGAAGCTCTTTCAGAAGCTTCTGAGAAGCTCTTTCAGAAGTTTTTGGGAAGCTCTTTCAGAAGCTTCTTGGAAGCTCTTTCAGAAGATTCTTGGAAGCTCTTTCAGAAGCTTCTGGGAATCTTTTTCAGATGCTTCTGGGAAGCTCTTTCAGAAGCTTCTGGGAAGCTCTTTCAGGAGCTTCTGGGAAGCTCTTTCAGAAACTTATGGAAAACTCTTTCAGAAGCTTCTGGGAATCTCTTTCAGAAGCTTCTGGGAAGATTTTTTAATAAGCTTCTGGAAAGCTCTTTCAGAAGCTTCCGGAAAACTCTTGCAGGAGCTTCGGGGAAGCATGTGAAAAAGCTTCTGAGAAGCACTTTCAAAAGCTTCTAGAATGTTCTATCAGAGGAGTGAACCTTGAACTACATAAGTTGACATTTTTAGGCAGTAATATTCTCAAACTATTATTTTAATATACGTTAATATAATAAAAGTTTCCTCCGATTTTGAATGTTCTCATTTTAGGTGAAAAATCAAGGAAACTGTGGCTCCTGTTGGGCATTCAGCGTTGTCGGCAACATCGAAGGTCTCCATCAGATCAAAACTAAGGTACTTGAGGAATACTCAGAGCAAGAATTGCTCGACTGCGATGCAGTCGACAGTGCCTGCCAAGGAGGATACATGGATGATGCCTACAAGTATAAACCCTAATTCCTTCCACCCAAAATCCGTTTCCATCTAAACCCAATTATTCTTCCAGAGCTATCGAGAAGATCGGTGGCCTCGAGCTGGAGAGTGAGTACCCGTATCTAGCCAAGAAGCAGAAGACGTGCCACTTCAACAGCACCGAGGTGCACGTCCGGGTCAAGGGAGCCGTCGATCTGCCGAAGAACGAAACGGCCATGGCCCAGTACCTGGTCGCCAACGGGCCCATCTCGATCGGTTTGAACGCCAACGCGATGCAGTTCTATCGGGTGGAATTTCGCCCCCGTGGAAACCGCTGTGCAGGCAAGAAGAACCTGGGACCACGGTGTACTGATCGTCGGCTTACGGCGTTCAAACCGATCGAGATGGGCCCGTTGGCGACCAGGTACTGGGCCATGGCCGTTTCGTTCTTCGGCAGATCGACGGCTCCCTTGACCCGGACGTGCACCTCGGTGCTGTTGAAGTGGCACGTCTTCTGCTTCTTGGCTAGATACGGGTACTCACTCTCCAGCTCGAGGCCACCGATCTTCTCGATAGCTCTGGAAGAATAATTGGGTTTAGATGGAAACGGATTTTGGGTGGAAGGAATTAGGGTTTATACTTGTAGGCATCATCCATGTATCCTCCTTGGCAGGCACTGTCGACTGCATCGCAGTCGAGCAATTCTTGCTCTGAGTATTCCTCAAGTACCTTAGTTTTGATCTGATGGAGACCTTCGATGTTGCCGACAACGCTGAATGCCCAACAGGAGCCACAGTTTCCTTGATTTTTCACCTAAAATGAGAACATTCAAAATCGGGAGAAACTTTTATTATATTAACGTATATTAAAATAATAGTTTGAGAATATTACTGCCTAAAAATGTCAACTTATGTAGTTCAAGTTCACTCCTCTGATAGAACATTCTAGAAGCTTTTGAAAGGGCTTCTCAGAAGCTTTTTCACATGCTTCCCCGAAGCTCCTGCAAGAGTTTTCCGGAAGCTTCTGAAAGAGCTTTCCAGAAGCTTATTAAAAAATCTTCCCAGAAGCTTCTGAAAGAGATTCCCAGAAGCTTCTGAAAGAGTTTTCCATAAGTTTCTGAAAGAGCTTCCCAGAAGCTCCTGAAAGAGCTTCCCAGAAGCTTCTGAAAGAGCTTCCCAGAAGCATCTGAAAAAGATTCCAGAAGCTTCTGAAAGAGCTTCCAAGAATCTTCTGAAAGAGCTTCCAGAAAGCTTCTGAAAGAGCTTCCCAAAAACTTCTGAAAGAGCTTCTCAGAAGCTTCTGAAAGAGCTTCTCAGAAGCTTCTGAAAGAGCTTCCCAAAAACTTCTGAAAGAGATTCCCAGAAGCTTCTGAAAGAGCTTCCCAGAAGCTTCTGAAAGAGATTCTCAGAATCTTCTGAAAAATCTTTCCAGAAACTTCTGAAAGAGCTTCCCAAAAGCTTCAGAAAGAGCTGCCCAGAAGCTTCTGAAAGAGATTCCCAGAAGCTTCTGAAAGAGCTTCCCAAAAACTTCTGAGATTCCCAGAAGCTCCTGAAAGAGCTTCCCAGAAGCTTCTGAAAGAGTTTCCCATAAACTTCTGAAAGATCTTCCCAGAAGCTTCAGAAAGAGCTGCCCAGAAGCTTCTGAAAGAGCTTCCCAAAAACTTCTGAAAGAGATTCCAGAAGCTCTTGAAAGAGCTTCCCAGAAGCTTCTGAAAGAGCTTCCCAGAAGCTTCTGAAAGAGATTCTCAGAATTTTCTGAAAAATCTTCCCAGAAACTTCTGAAGAATCTTCCCAGAAACTTCTGAAAGAGATTCCCAGAAGCTTCTGAAAGAGCTTCCAGAAGCTTCTGAAAGAGATTCTCAGAAGCTCCTGAAAGAGCTTCCCAGAAGCTTCTGAAAGAGTTTCCCATAAACTTCTGAAAGAGCTTCTCAGAAGCTTCAGAAAGAGATTCCCAGAAGCTTCTGAAAGAGATTCCCAGAAGCTCCTGAAAGAGCTTCCCAGAAGCTTCAGAAAGAGCTGCCCAGAAGCTTCTGAAAGCGATTCCTAGAAGCTTCTGAAAGAGCTTCCAGAAGCTTCTGAAAGAGATTCCCAGAAGCTTCTGAAAGAGATTCTCAGAAGCTCCTGAAAGAGCTTCCCAGAAGCTTCTGAAAGAGTTTCCCATAAATTTCTGAAGAGATTCCCAGAAGCTCCTGAAAGAGATTCCAGAAGCTTCTGAAAGAGCTTCCCAGAAGTTTCTGAAAGAGCTTCCCAAAAACTTCTGAAAGAGCTTCCCAGAAGCTTCGGAAAGAGCTTCCCTGAAGCTTCTGAAAGAGCTTCCCAGAAGCTTCTGAAAGAGATCCAGAAGCTCCTGAAAGAGCTTCCCAGAAGCTTCTGAAGAGCTTCCCAGAAGCCTTTGAAAGAGTTTCCCAGAAACTTCTGAAAGAGCTTCCCAGAAGCTTCAGAAAGAGCTGCCCAGAAGCTTCTGAAAGCGATTCTAGAAGCTTCTGAAAGAGCTTCCCAGAAGCTTCTGAAAGAGATTCTCAGAAGCTTCTGAAAGAGATTCTCAGAAGCTCCTGAAAGAGCTTCCCAAAAGCTTCTGAAAGAGTTCCCATAAATTTCTGAAAGAGATTCCCAGAAGCTCCTGAAAAAGATTCCCAGAAGCTTCTGAAAGAGCTTCCAGAAGTCTGAAGAGCTTCCCAAAAAACTTCTGAAAGAGCTTCTCCTGAAACTTCTGAAAGAGATTTCCAGAAGCTTCTGAAAGAGATTCCCAGAAGCTCTGAAGAGACCCAGAAGCTCTGAAGAGCTCCTAAAGCTTCAGAAAGAGCTGCCATAAGCTTCTGAAAAGAGTTTCCAGAAGCTCCTGAAAGAGCTTCCCAGAAGCTTCTGAAAGAGCATCCCAGAAAACTTCTAAAAGATTGAGCTGCCCAGAAGCTTGTCTGAAAGAGATTCCCAGAAGCTCTGAAGAGCTTCCCAGAAGCTTCTGAAAGAGATTCTCAGAAGCTCCTGAAAGAGCTTCCAGAAGCTTCTGAAAGAGTCCCATAAAACTTCTGAAAGAGCTCTCAGAAGCTTCAGAAAGAGATTCCCAGAAGCTTCTGAAAGAGATTCCAGAAGCTCCTGAAGAGCTTCCCAGAAGCTTCTGAGGCTTGCCCAGAAGCCTTGAAAGAGTTTCCAGAAACTTCTGAAAGAGCTTCCCAGAAGTGTCAGAAAGAGCTGCCCAGAAGCTTCTGAAAGAGATTCCAGAAGCTTCTGAAAGAGCTTCCCAGAAGCTTCTGAAAAGCTTCCAAAAGCGTACAAAATAGCCTCCCAAAAGCGTTTTAAAGGGCTTCCCAGAAACTTTTAAATTGCTTCCCGAAGCTTCTGAAAGAGCTTCCCTGCAATTCTGCAAAAGCTTCCCAGAAGCTTTTGGATAAGCTTCTCAGAAGGCTTTGTGAAAAGTTTCTGAAAGCTTTCTGAAAGTGCTTCTCAGAAGCGTCTCAAAGAGTTTCGAGAAGTTTTCTGAACGAGTTTCTCAGAAGTTTCTGAAAGGGCTTCTGACAGAGTTTCCTAGAAACTTCTGCAAGAGCTTCCAAGAAGCTTTTGGAAAGCTTCCCATAAGGTTTTGTGTAAGAGTTTCTGAATGCTTCTGAAGCTTCTGAGGGGACGTCCCAGAAGTGTCTGGAAGAGCTTCGCAGAAGCTTCTGAATGGGCTTCCCAGAAGCTTCAAGCAATCATTCAGAGGTACAAGGTAAAACTCCAGACTAGTCAGATATACTGAGCTACTTTACTCAGAGCAACACACTACCGGTGAAACTGCCAACTCACGCCAATCAAACGACTCCGGAAGTTCCATGTTCTCGTCGATCTCGGCCTTGGGATTACCCACGTGATTCCGATTTCGTCTCGCGGAATAACCAAACCGGTTCGCTGTCTGTACTCTGCGCTAGTCATGTCGGCAAAGTGCGTGATGCCATACTTGGCCGTTCTCCTGTTCGTACTGTTCAGCTGTCGATCTTGAACAAGATTGTTCTTGAAGATCCGGAATCGCATCTCGTGCTCCAAAGTGCTCTGATACTCGCGGCTGTGCTTCAGCTTGAACTTCTCAAACAGATGCCGGGCATGATCTTCCCCCTTCGAGTAGTGACCTTCGCCGTCCGAGTCGGACTGCGAGGACGAACCGAGCGTGCGGAACGCTTGAAGCTGCTAGCTTCTGTTCCTGCTCGGATTCATCATCTCCGTCGCATTTGACGTTGTACTTACGTTGGTCCTGAGCGTCCAACCAAAACGCGCCCACACGGAAATCTTACAGATGACCTCCGGTTCACTCTTGACTTGAACGTGTACTTGTACAGGGAACCTGCACCAGGCGCGGATCCCTTGACGATTTCAAATTCACTGAAAGCGAGCGATAATCATCAAGCGATTGGACGGAGATTCGCATACTCACTCGTAGGACTTGGATTTTTCCGTGTTGTATGCCACCAGTCCGGCCTTTCCGCTCAACGTGGCTCTTGTCCTTCAGATCTTCGGCGGACAGCTCGTTCGAAGCACCGGTCTTCTTGGCGTGGCGGGGAGCCACGTGCAACCGAGCTCTCATCCGTACCGTCGCATTGAACCGTGCGCTTGTACAGCCTCGGAAGGTTGCTTATCCTCCAACCACGGGCTCTCCCAAGTTCAGCTTGCAGACACGTGTCTTCGCCATTTACGGTGTACGCAATGTAGTACGGTAACTGTGACCGGCCACCACCTGAACGCTTCCGTTGACTATTTTTGGGCTTCTGTGGAATATATAAAAATGTGTTTCAGTAATACAAGAAACGATCGAAGTACTTACTCTACATTAGCACCCGGACTGGAGGCCAAAATGGCGTCAACTCGCTTGACAGTGTCGTTCCTGTTGCAACTCTTCGGCAGTCAGCACTCGAGCCGATCCGAACCTCGTTTACTCCTGGACACTGATCGACGCTTGCGCAAGTATTGGAATCACCCTGTGCGGCTCCGCATTCGGCCGTATACTGGTAGGCTTCTCTTCCGTCCAGCCAGGGTCGCTCCCAGGAGGTGAGTTGCAAACCTGATGGGAATCATCCAACCTGTAGGCTACGAAGTACGTATACAGAGTTCCCTGAACGACCTGCGTGGGTGGCTGATGATCTCGGGCGACATGGATTGCAGTTGATCCTCAGATCCGGCACCTTGGCTAGTAGAATCTCTGACAACAGCTCCCTATGGTCTCCTTCCTGAAGATTTGTATTAGCCGTTGGACATCCGACACAAAAAGACCGTTTGGAGCGCTTACGCAGTGCATTGGAATCGTCCTGTTCAGCGCAAGAGGCGGTGTACTTGTAGGCTTCTGAATCATCCAGCCATGGACGTTCCCATGCATGTAACTCAACAAATTTGATGGCGCCTTGCAGTTTGAAGCTGACGAAATAGGGTACAGCGTGCCGTTGAAACTACCTACTTAAGTGGCGTGATTATT
>NW_018736408.1:0-35884 GCF_002204515.2 Aedes aegypti
TCCGAAAGGACAAAAAGGATTTTAACAAATGCAAAAAACATGAACTATTTAAAGGATTTTTTAATTTACATGAAAACTATTAAAGATTTAATTTTTTGTCCAAGCTTTTTCACAAGAAAACCATGGACTTCAACTAATACTAAAGATTATTTGAAGGAATTTTTCTTTAAAATTATCCAAATAATTCTAAGCCAATTGTTCCATGAATTGCTCCATGATTTTCCTGATAAATTCCTCAAATAAAATCTGCAGGATTTCCTCTAGGGAATACTTTAGTAAAACACCCAGAAAATTTACAGAATGTTGCTAGATTTTTCATTTTTAAGAAAATATCTACACGAGTTCTCCATTACAACTCCAACAAGATTTTACCCAAGCAATTTGTCTTAAAGTATTTGCAAATCTTCCGAAGATTCCACCAGGGGCGAAAATGGGCCTAGAAAACAAAATATCTCGGCGCACAGGTCTATCCACAGAAAAAATAGAAGAAGTGGCCACTTTTGGACCATGGCCGCCGAAGTTGAAGGTCATTAAAGGTTCTGGTTGGATGCCACCCGCTAGAGAGAGGAGGCACTTTCACTTGAGGCCACAGGGACTGGCTTGCTTGGGAGGAATATGTTGCAATTCGGTTGCCAAGGGCGCATGCTGGAAATGGAATCTGAAGGTGGACGATGCCAGAGAGAGAGACGGAAGAAAGTCATCGAATTTGAAATTAAAATAAACACAAATTCATTCCCATTGAGCTCAACACCGAATGGCAGACGAAGGTGGTAAAAGCACTCAGCCGCGCGCGGTGGCAATGAATTTATACTTCACTGATGATTACTCTCCTCTGAGTCATGAGGGGCGAAATGGGTCTTGGGGTTCTTTTGGATGTCTTTCGAAAAACGATTGCGTGCTTTAAAACCGCACGGAATGTTCGAAAATGGTGACATCCAGCCGTACCTTGCCGCGCCGGATTTTCAGATCTAGTCTAGATGTAGGCAAACCCATTACCACTCTTAAAAGTCTTGAAACGCTCTCACGGGACAGATCATAAAAGCAGTTTACGAGCGTTGTCCCCCAACCTTGCTTCTTTGGACGTCGGTTCGGATCTTGACCATATGAGTTGGCCGTGAGAGAAATGCTAACTAGCTTTACGTTGTTTGGGTATCGATCGCGCAGAGTAGCTAGAATTGACTGATCGATAGAAACGAAGGCACATGCACGGGCGAAAAGGTCAATGTATGTTTGATGTGGTTCAAGGTGGTTCCAATTTGTTTCAATTACTGGAAAAAGTTTCAGAAACTCGGTGGCGGAAGAAACGTACTTTGGTTGTTGTAGCGCAGGTTTCAATTTCTAGAATATCATTGGTATGTCCAACATGTCTTGGATGTAAATTTGAATTGGAATCAAAATTCATCGAATAACCGATCGTCAAAATTCCATTAGCTGCCACTAAATTGAGTTTCAATTATGCACGAGCTGTATTAATCTTGGATAGTTTGGCTCAGTACGAATTGTATTAAGGTCGATGCCTCGAGCTGTGCAATATCAAACAAAAACGCCTTTTTGTTGTAGGTATGTTGGACATCGTCCTGATGATGGCAACATCAAGCCCGAAGCCGGTCGTTAAAAAAAAAAGTAATTTATATATCCTTTTAACGTTTGTAAGAACCATAAGTGTTGTGTCCTGTCTCGCGTCGCGTCGTAGCTAGAATCGCAAGATTCACACTTTAATCTCAAAATCCACACTGTAATCTAAAAATCCTCACTGAAATTTGCATATCCTTACTCTGGAAACAAGCAGTATAGTCCCACACTGAAATACAACAAACCATACTGGAATCCCAATATCCACATTAGAAGCCTAAGATTTACCTATGAAGTAACACAATCCAAACTAGAATCCAAAAATCCACACTGAAACCCCAACATTCCAGACTGAAACACCAAAATCCACATTACAATCCCAGGAGTCACACTTGATTCCCAGCATCCACACTAGAATCCCAGAATCCATTCTGGAAATACCAGTATCCAATTGAGATCCCTGGATCCTGGATCCAGATTTTAGTCCTAATCTGGATCTGGAATCACTGGAAACCTAGGATCTACACTAAACTATCAGAATCCACTCTGAAATTCTAGGTTCCACACTGGAATATCAGAATTCACACTTGAATACCAGATTCCTCACAGGAATACAAGGATCCGTACTGGAATTCTACGATCAACACTAACAATCGTAGGGATCCATATTGAATACCAGGATCCCCGACCAGTGGATTACAACAAAATTTATTCAAAACATTTGTTATAAACAAAACAAATTTGTTTCATTTTGTTTAGAAGTGCTTTGAGCTGATGGAGGAAATTGTAACAAAAATTTGAAACAAATCAGTATAATAAAACAAAAGCTGTTTCAAATTTGGTTTCAATTTAAAACATAATTCTAACACGACTTGTTATAAAAAAAAACTGTGATAGCGATTGCTTATGCATGCGCGTTTTTATTCATGCAAAAAAATAACAAAATTTTGTTATAATTCGGTTATGGAAAATAATAATTATGAGTTATATTTTTGTTTGATTTGAAACATAATGAGTTACATTTTATTAAATGATAACCAGGGGGGTTTCTTTATTTTTTTTTTTCTTTTTTTTATCTAATTTTTCTTTTTCTTTTTTAGGTTTTTTCTTATTTTTTGTTAATTTGTCGCGCATTCGACAGACTAACAGTTGACGCGTGGACGAAAAATAAAAATAAAAAGTTTTCGTCACTACCTCAGCTCAGCGCAACCAACGACGCCTAACTACCAGCAACCAAGCACCTCGTCGCGACGTTACAACTCTGTTGTAATCAACTAGTCGGGTCCAAACTGTAACACCAAGATCACTGGAACCCCAACATCCGAACTGAATTCCCATAATTTACACTTAAATTGATACATCCACAATAGAGTCCCAAAATCCACAAAGGATTCCCAGGATCCATAATGAAATCCTAGGATTTTCGGGGATCACAAGATCCAAACTGGAATACTAGGATCCACACTGAAATCCAAGGATCTACATTGCAATATTTAAATCAACATTGTAATCCTACAATCACATCACTGTCCTAAGATCCATTCTGAAATCCTTTGATACACTACGACTCCAGGATTCACACTTGAATAAAAAGGATCCACATAGAAACCCACACTGTAGTTCTGGGATCCACACTTGGGGCCCAGATAGCCGTAGCGGTAAACGCGCAGCTATTCAGCAAGACCAAACTGAGGGTCGTGGGTTCGAATCCCACCGGTCGAGGATCTTTTCGGGTTGGAAATTTTCTCGACTTCCCTGGGCATAGAGTATCTTCGTACTTGCCACACGATATACGCATGCAAAAATGGTCATTGGCATAGTAAAGCTCTCAGTTAATTAACTGTGGAAGTGCTCATAAGAACACTAAGCTGAGAAGCAGGCCCTGTCCCAGTGGGGACGTAACGCCAGAAAGAAGAAGACTTGTATCCCAAGATCCACATTGAAATCTTGCGATCCACACTGCAATCCTAGGATCCATACTGAAATTAAAGCATCCACACTAAAATATCAAGATCCACACTGGAGACCCATGTTCCACACTGGAATCCTGAAATCCACACTGGGATCCTGGGAACGACACTGAAATTCTGCAATCCACAATACCCTGGGTCCCACACTGAAATCCTAAAATCCAGGATCCAAATGGAATAAAAAAAACCACACTTAAATCTCAGGATTCATACTGGATCCCATTATCTAAACTGGAATCCCAGGAACCACACTGGAATTCCATGATCCCATCCTAAAATCCCAGGATTCATTCTGAAATCTCAGAATTCACACTGAAATCCCGGAATCATCACTGGGCTCTAGGATATATTCTACAATACTTTCATGAATCTCTGATATGGAAACCACGCTTATTGTAACATAAGACGAGCCCTGGTGATGCCGGCAAGAGCTGCTGGAAAAAAAAAACTCAAAAAATTGAAATATTGTATGCTTACAGCGTTACCTAGATGAAGAAATCTGACAAAATCCTGTTCATTAGACTGCCCTCGATCTCTTTTACAACTTTTCCGAAAATACCATCCCTCCATTTTTTATACAAGGTGTTAACTGTATGCCTAAAAGAAACTGATCTCAAAATAGACCACTGGGTGTTCGAGGCTTCTGGAGGTCACTGGGCTTTAAATGGGTTAATAACTAAGAGTTTTTCATGCCATTTGACCATTTCTGCATCTATATAACATGTGGAAAATTCTCTATGTTCTGGAATGAAAAGACAAGAATTTTCCAACCCGGAGAGATTTCTGATTGGCGGATTGCGAACCCACTACTCCTGGACAATTTTTAATATGAGAGAGTGAATTTAGGCAATACATTCATAACTACACAGTCAAATGTGTATATTATTGGTTTGAAGCATATATAATTACTACACAGGAAAAAATCCGTTCTCCGTATCCGTGAACAGCAGACGTGAACTCGTCAACAAGCAAAAATTACCGTGAACTAGATCATGTATCTATGAACGCGTTGCCTAGTTCCAAGAACGTTCATGTAAACATGATGGTAGTTCACGGTGTAATTTTGACAGGTCACGTTTTCCAGAACGCTTTTTTGAGCGTGTATACACGGTTGTTTGTGAATAACTTTTCAAGGGTAAAAAATTACACATTTTCAAGTAGCACGCACATCTGTCAAAAAATGGGGGAAATCAGAAATGCAAAACGGATAAACGCCCATTATAGTAAAGCCAATGCAGATTCAAAATGGGTATTTTAAAAACGCTTGAGTGAAAAACCATTTAGTAAACATTTCATAAATATCAGCTGTCATGTGCGCAGTTTCGAAGTTTAAATATAAAAAGCTTAAATTCTTTTAATTCCACTACTTGTGTCCAATATTTGAAGAATCAGTAAGTTATGCACCCATACAGCATTGTAAAATAAACTAGTGTTCGCCTAAAACCACTCATAAATTCAATTTTTATTCTCGTGGTTCCTGCAGGCTATTGCAGATATCAGATAAATTCAGCGAATATTCAAATGACGGAGCTGTCGATGTGAAAACTAAATGATAAGTAGTTGATTAAATTTGTAAAAACTCCGATTTTTGCTATTAAATCCCCAAGAAAATCCCCTTGTCTTCGTCAATTTTATTACAATGGTCATTATTTGGATTGAGGTTATGATTATTTATATTCACCATCTACATAATTGGTAATTTTTTATTCTTTTTATGCCACGAGCGAGATATACCCAAATATACCCATTCATTGACATAAACTGACTTTACCCTTCAATTGGTAAACCGGGGTTTACCCCCAAATGTATAGAGGTACTTCTATCGGAAAGGGGTATTTTTTACCATTTAAAGGGTATTTGCAAGCCACCGTCATCTGCCATCATGTCTGCCTACTCTCTATCTGTCACCCTATCTATAATGCTTCCAAGCAAAGTGGCAGAAGCAAGCGGAGAAAAGGACAAATGATAAGGAGAAGAATAAGAAAAATCAGAAGTCATACATTACAAATCAATCAGAACCATACATTAAAAAACGTTGAATTTGGTCGCCAAGACATCTACATACCAACTCGTTGAAAACAGGGTATCTTTGAAGCGAGTTGTTTTGAAAGTGCAGAACCCTCAACATACTAAAACATTATTTAACATAGGTATAATAAACGAGTATTAGTATGACATCTTAGTGCCATTTTCGTTGGAATCGAGAATAGACTATTCAGTTCTCCTTTACTAGATATTCTGCAACTCAACATTTCCCCTACCTCGATAAAATGCGCGGTACCTTCAATCTAGTATATTTACTTTGATCCCTCTGAAGGTCGATATCTCTTTTAACTCGATGCTATTTGTTCCTGTTTTCCATGTAGGTTTATTTCTCTAACTCGATATTATAATAAAAAAAATCAAACATTCTTCAAATGTTAATAAGTTTTATAAATTTGAATATGATTATATTGATAGTGGAAATGAAGGTTTGTGACCCATTTTCAATTTCTTAAATTTAAATTATGTTCAGACTGTTCAAAATGTGTCACGTATAGTAACTATTTTGAAATTATAATATTATCTAAGTTAAAATTCCTATTTCAAATGTATTTGTCAAAAATGATAAAAAAATTGAATGCAGAAAAGGTGGATTTACTCATGATTTGTGCCTTACATGCACAGTACCGGGTACCCCCGTTGGTTTGACCACATTTAATCTGAACACTTTTTAATTTGTACCCCGTTAATTTGCACATTGTTCAGATTAAAAATGGTTCAAACTAAATGACGTACTCATGGAACGCAGTAAAGTGAAATGGAACGCTGTGAAACGGGGCGCAGAATCAAATCAAAACAGTGAAAAGGGTAACCAGAAACACGGTTCTAGGGTGCTAGATGTTCAAATTAAAAATGAACCCCGATGGTTTGCATGAGGTACCGTTCAAATTTACGGGGGTACACTGTATAGGCTTTTTCACCTGCGTAGAGGAGGAAGAATCGAATATTTAGCAGTAAACACAAGCTAAGAAATCGCCTAAAGTTATTTTTTTTTTTCAAAAATTAATTGCTATTGCAGGACTAACGGACAAATTATTAATAAGTAAGTTTTTGTGGTCTTCGTAGCCGTGCGGTTAGTGTTACCGAGGCATTTAGCCGCATCAGGCCGAAAAACTTTTTTAAAGGAATGTTTCCGACTGTGCCACTGGGCGTTGCATGCTAGTCTAGTGTCTAGTGTGGTGCTTTCCTTCAAATGCCACTGGAAGCATTAACGTGTAGTATCTTTTTTTTAAGTTCATTTCAGATTAAGAATAAAGCTGCTTTAATTCGATTGTGAGTGAATTGTACTTAAATGCGTAAAACATATTCTAAGCGTGTATAAACAAATGAATAACAACGCTGAATACCTCAACTAAAAAAAAGTTCTACTGTCTTAGTTGCTTAATTTAATCAAGTCCACGGTTTCTCTAGAATTTGATAACTCCTCAGAATTGAATTAACATTCAAAACAGGTTCGTCTCCCGTCGATGCATATCAATCTCTCGCCTGCTCACGGCAAGCACCGAAAACGTTAGACCCAAACACGAAAATACCTTACCTAGACGAGTAGCAGCATCATTCTTCATAAGCAACACTGGAAGCCCAGTCAAAATTCCTCCGAAGACCGAACCAAGCGTAGATGACGAGAAAATCTATTTTAGTAACATTTGTCGTCGTTTACATTGCGTCGTCTTGTTGTTTATCGATGATGTCTCTAGCTTTTGGGTGTGCTGCTCTGCGAGACTGCGTCCCCAATCGAATCGAAACCGATCGAAAAGCATTCACCCGCAAAGGCAGGTGGGTGGCAAAAAACAAGTAGGGGAACACGGGGCAGTATGGACACCCTAAGGAATTTTCCTATGTTGACTGTAAAGACACGAATATTATACAGTTTTCAATGTGCAGTATGCTTTTTAGAGTCCTCAAGCATTTGTTAAACATTGTTGCAAAATTTTGAAAAAAAATATTTTGTTTGCAAAAATGGGTTTAAAAAAAGCTCATATTTGGTAGTCACCATCAAGCTAGCGGGGCAAAAGTGGACACCCCCATGGGGCAGTATGGACACCTTAACGTTTATAGGAAAATTGTCCCACGATCATTCCCAAACCTCGAAAAATAAAGTACACATTCAGGAAACCATAGCAATAGATCACTGTGCCACTGAAAACATGATTAAAACCAATTTACGACATTTTTCGTAGTGATGCCTTAAATATTGCCTCCAGATTAGTTTTAATACAGAACTGACGATTTTCAACCGATTTGTGGTTCCGAATCATAATCATTGCATTGCATGCTTAATTGTTTTAGGATAGTTTTGTGTATGAAGTTACATTTCGTTTTCTTTAAAGCGTCAGCTCTACTTTGTCACTTGGTGTCCATATTGCCCCAACAGTACAGGATATGTTCATATAAGTTTTTCAGTGTCTCAAAGTAGCAGAAAAAAATCTACTATATTTTTGAATTTAGCATAAATAATTGAAGATTCAGTCAAGAGCTACATTTTCGGTCAACTTGCAGTCATTTGCCTCTGAAACCTTATTTGGTGAGGTGTGAATGTTATAATTTTTAAACCCAATAAAATCATGCTCCATTTTTTGGTTTAAAATCAAAGTATAAAACTTTTTTTCTGAAATTTTAGTGGACAACTTACTCTTTCGACAGGCAACTGAAATATTGTTTGCATCTAAAGTGTAAAATTATTCACATATGCGAAGATACAGGGGGTGTCCATTCTGCCCCGGGTGTCCATACTGCCCCCGGTACCCCTACAACTTGCCAGACCAGATACCCGGTTCCATTGGACCCAAGCAAACGAATTGGTCCAAAACTGTGTACGATCCGATCGAGCTATAAGAGCCACTCCGTATGGACTTGCTCTGCTCTGTTCTGCTGGAAAGCGGCTTAATTTGATTTATATCTCCAGCGGAATCGTAATAAATATGGGAGCCGACTTCGGTACCACATCGGCGTTGAGCTTCCCAATTTGTCCCTTGCTGGCCGTCGGTCCAAAGGTCCTGTTTTGGTTGAGGACATAAATCAAGATTCACGACTGTCACCGCAATAGTAAGTCGGTGCGGGGTCAACGAAATCGACAATAAGTGCGCGCGGTCGGTAAGTTGTTCGCTGGTTGGGTGACACATCACATCGATTAAGGTTTCAGGGTCTGCTACTGCCTACCTTACCTAGGCTGGAAACCCTCGCTGCCGTTAGTGTATGAGATCATGGTTTTACTGCGACGCCGCCGCCGTCATCAAGATCAATGAATCCGTTCACCAAAAAGGAGGTTAAATGACTCTCTGTGCAGCGCGTTTGCCAATTGGCTAATTATGTGGCGGCGGTTTTTTTTATGTCTTTCACAAATGTACTTCCTGCTGGGTTCATGTTTTTGCAACTCGTGAATCGTGAAAGGAACAAATCGTTGGGGTGATGAATCACCGCATTCACCGAAAGTCATTAGGTAAGTTTTGGCAACTGCATTCAAAATCGGTAGAGGAAGGTGATGTTCCCTGTAGAAGCTTTGCCCTTGAAATTTTGCTTTCTTTGTTCCAAAACAGCTCAATCAGTATTTCCCCATATGCAGATTGCAACCGAAAAGCTCTATCGCTGAAGTGTCATAAATCTAAATTAGCAACATGACGTTTGAGAAACACCAACCCAAAACAAATTGCTTCATTAACATGGTAATTCAGCCCGCAAGTGTGTATCCCCCTCAAGTGGCAATTGCTCGATGTGTACACCAAATGTTTCGGTCAAGGTTAGTCCACTGCGGTTCGACGATGACGATAAACTACGGATGCTTATTCAGGGTTCAATTAATTTCAACGTCTCCCTCACTTTGGAATGCAAATTTTCAAACGTCAACCTCTACCGACCGACATTGATCCTAATTTCTGCTATTCTCGCGTATTTCAAGCAGTTAGAGATTTTCGACGTTCATATGGCTGGTAGCGACTGAGTGTCTTGAAAATAGGAACTTTGGAGACCTCTTGCTTGAAAAAAAGAGACTAACCAATAACAAAAACAAGGTGTCTACTAGTTTACAGAAATGAAATTATTAGATATTTTCAAGTTTTGCTTAATAATGTCAGGTTCAAGAAAAGATCTAAAACACTTGAACAAAAAATCTACATAAAAATGTTTCCCATAATATAAATGTATTATTTTAAATATTTAATATTTAAATATAAAAATCTGAACAGATTGTTCAAAATATGGGTAATGAAATTACGAAAGAGCTTTAAAAATTAGGTTTTCAATGATGAAAATTATCACCGTTTTGATTCATCAGGGTGTCTACTCGTTTACAGAAATGAAATTCCCTGATATTTCCAGGTTTTTTCAGGTTCTACAAAATAATTCCAGGTTTAAGAAATACTCCAATTTCAGACATACAAAAAGTTATTGACAAAATAATTTGCTTCAATTCGTTTCAAGCTTCCAATTTTTTTAATACATGTCGAAGCTATTTAAAGGTGGAACAATTTCAAAGCTTAAGTTTTTGTCTACTGAATTGTATTTGATACAAAGCCTCCATTGTATTTGATAAGAAGACTCATTTTTATATCGTTTGTGAGAGCTCTGATCATCATTATAAACTAAACGGAACCTTCAAGTGATTCAGTATGCTTAACCCTTCAAGTTTATTGATTACAGCATACTTGTGCAAAAACAGATAATGCACTATTCATTTTTGGGCCCACGTTCAGTGAAGGAATCTCAAAAGGTATCCATGGGCAGTTTGGATACTTAAGACAGCTAAATCGGCGAAATAAACAATACTTACAAATGTTTGTGACAATATTTCACAATTAAAATTACATGTCGTAAAACATGTTTTTCGATAAATATTTCAATTATTTTCTAAAGGAATTTCACCAGAGATTAATTCAAGTATTTGCTCAAAGATCCAGATGTTACTCCAAAGATTTACTCAGGCTAGGATAGATGGATGGATTTCTTTATTTGTGAAATTTGCACCACTAGGCTAGCTCACGTCTTAAATGTCTCCAGGAGTTCATGGAGTGATTATTTCCCATGGAATCCCTTCGAGAATTTTTCTAAGAAATTCGTAAAAGAATTTTGTTTTAGATATCTCAAAAACACGACCTGGTTTTTGCCATTTATAACCACAGAAATTAACTCAGAGATCGTCAGCAATGTCTTTACTGATTCTTACGGATGTTTTCCAAGAAAGACCTAAGTCCTCCAAGATTTCATCCAGTGATTCTTCCATCGATTTTCCTAGGACATCCTCTAAGACTTCCGTTTAGAGCTTCTTCAGAAATTCAACCAGAAGTTTCTCCAAAGATGCATCTAGGGATTTCTTAAAAATTGTCCTTCATAATTTAATTTAAGATTTCAACTTCAAATTTTTCTAAGGATGACTCCGGGAATTACTCAGATTTCTTAAGGAATTCCTACAGTAATTCTTTAAAGATTTCTCAAGGAAGTCTTTAAAGATTTGTCCAGGTATATTTCCAGGATTTTTTTTAGGCTTTTCTGCCTGAAAATGTGAATGCAATTTTTCAGAAATTTGAGAAAATGTTCAATTTGTGAGGTATTTCCAAAGCAAATTTTAAAGCAAACTCTGATGAAACTTGTGTAAGTTTTTAAGTCACCCGGTTACTAGAAGAAATGATAGACCCTTGAAGAATTTTTAGAAGTAAGTTCCATGGGATTTTATGAGAAATGTTTTGAAGAACTGCAGTTGTAAGTGAATGAAAAACCGAATTTAGTACTATACTATTTAATTCCACTAGAGTTTGTACCCTTTGACAAATACGCGTATTTCGACCTCAACTGAAAGGCCATCTTTAGTGTCGTGTACTAGACTCGACTGCAGTTGTAATCACTCGATGAAATTCTGGAGAAGTCTAGAAGAATTCTATGATGAAACACAGGGTCGGGATTGAGGGGAAACCTCTGAACAATTTTCTTTCAAAAACTGTGGAATTGACCTTTGCGGTTTTTCTTGGAAAAAATACAGTAAACATTTCTAGAATATCTCCTAGAGTAACAACTAGAAAATTCGGTTGAAGGATTAATGCAAAAATATTTAGAGAAAGTCCTCATATAGTGTTTCCTGGAGCAAATTCTGGATAAATATCTAAGAAGAATTGGCAGAGGAATCTCTAGAAGAATTTCAGGAGATATCCTGATAGGAATCCCTGGAAGTATCCCAGAGGAAATCTACGGAGAAACAACTAGGATTATTCCTAAAGGTTTTTCCTCAAGAAATCTGAGATTTAAATTTAAAGAATTTGTTGAAAAGTCTCGTAACAGTCACCGAAGGTTTCTCTTATGCCTACATCATTTAGCATCAGAATTCACTGCAAGCAAGATATGAGAAAAAGTGACTTTGGAGACCATTTTGATAAAATAAAACATCAGAACCTTTCATCAAAAAATAGAGACAATCATGTCTTGGGAAGTCGATAAGATTCACTGAACACCTAAGGAGGGTTTTGATAGCGGCGCAGCCGAATTTTTTTGGGGAGTTTCTACGTGAAAGTCATATGTCATGTACACATTCTACCATGAATTACCACAAAGAAATTTCCCTGATTGTTAGTGAAATTCCCTGAGAATTCCAGGTTTTTTCCAGGTTTAACAAAATTCCCTGATAATTCCAGGTTTTCCAGGTTTTTCCAGGTAGTAGACAACCTGTTCATATCACGGAAAAATAAATCATTCTGTATGATTCCTCCGCGCCTAACGTCTTCCTGAACGCCTAACTGTTGAATTGTTGGTGAAGATTTTAATTCCACAGCATGGACAATTTAAATACATAAATAGAAATGCGTGGACTATTCATGATTTGTAGTCCAGACGCTATTTTACTTTTTCCTCATATTCCGGACACTTTGATTCGAATTCCGGACAGCGCATAAAATCATAAAAAGAAAAGTCAATCATCAATTGCAAACGTCAAACGACTGAAGAGACGTTCAAGACAGTTGGGCATTATAAGTTTTCATTCATATCTATGAAAAATGCTTATTAAAATGAGGCTTCCGCAAAACGAACGTGCTCCAGCATGTATAACAGATTCAAAATAATTTCCCTGATTGTGACCGATATTCACTAAAAATTTCAGGCCAAACAGGAACCAGAAGATAAAAAATGATTTCTCATAGTATCTGATCGTATTTCCTAGAAAATTCTTTTAAAACAATTGTTTTAGAAATCTTCAGGATTTCTTCTTTCTTAAGATAATAATAAAAACTAGTTCAGAGATTCCATCAGGAATTTATCAAAAGATTCTTCCAAAATATTTAAAGTAATGTCCTAAGTCCACGAGGAATTTATCCAGAGAATCTTCCATAGATTTTCCAAGTACTTTCCCCAAGATTCCCAATTAGAACATTTTCATAAATCTAGGAATTTCCTACGAAATTGCTTTTCAGGATATATCTAAGATTTCAAGTAGGATTTTTTCAAGATACCTTCAGGAATTACATTCTTTCAGGAATTTCACAAGGCAGTCTTCGGAAATTTTTTGCAGGCCAACGACGACAAGATTTTTGTTTTCGTTAAAAAGTTTATAGAATTTTTAATAAAAAAAATCCAAGTGGTAAACTATGATGAAACTTAGGTATGTTCTAAAGTTATTGTGCTACTTTTCTCCGAATGACGTTTCCCTGAAAGTCATTTCTCCGAATGACCCTTTTCCTCGAAAAAGAATAGTTTTCAATGACAAAGTGATGAACTGGAATGAACGATAAGTAATCAAAAGAAGAAGATTATTGGTCGTTCTCAACTAAACATATATTATCAAATGCTGAGGACGGGAAAACTCGGCAGAAGCGCAAATAAAAAATAAAAAAGGGTGCATAACTGATGGCCGCTTCGTTTATGACCCGGAAATGTATGAAATTATGGCAAAAATCTTTTTTTTTTTCGGGGAAATGGGTCATTTGGGAAAGTATCGAATCAGAAATTCCTGTAAAAACTTCTCTGAAGAAATCACCGTATGAATTATCGCGGAATTGCTAGAATAATTTCTGTAGCATGAACTGGCGTGAAACCTTAAATTAACTGTTGGATAATCGATTCCAAGGAGTTTTTACTTGAGAAATTACTCTAGAAATATTTTTTTTTTTCATGTCATTCTGAACTGATGGAGGTGATTAGCTTGTATATGTTCGTCAGTCTTTAGCGTTTGAAGAGCTTTCAAATGAACATTAACTTGTACCATCAGTCGAAGGAAGGTGCTCGGGAAAGGTATTCGTTCAAGCGAAGATTAAAGACCCATGGATGATGTTTGAACTTTAGAAGGTGATGCAGTTGAAGCACAGGATTCTAAGCAGAAGTAGGAGACATCCTCAGGATATCCAAGAGCAACTTGTTCATGTGTCGAAATTGCTACCGCGAACTGAAGAACTAAACGATCGTACTACGAAAAACTGTTTGAAAATTTAAACCCGAACAATATGTGGAAAAATCTTGATCAAGTTCTTGGTCGCAACATCAATGAATCCCAACAGATTGAACTTGACCATAACGGACGTACTGTGAAGGATCTTTTGGACGATGCGGAAATTATCAACATCTTCAGTGATATTGTACCCCAGCTAGCCTCCAGCATTTCTACTCAACGAGAAATCAACAAATTTGGTAGCCTGCGACCTATCAGGAGCTCCATTTACCTGAAGTTCGCAACTAAACAGGAAGTGATCCTCCAGATCAAGGATTTAGACAACAACAAAAGTGCTAGATGAGATATCATGACTTTTTTGCCAACCTTCTTGCAAATGTGTTCAACGAAAGCATCAAGTCTGATTCTTACCCGGCCTTCGTTAAAACTGCTAGAGTGATATCAATTCACAAATCTGGCTCCAAAAAATTAATGGGACAAAAAAACTTTCACCACTGGGAGATAAATGAGGACTTTCTCGTCATCGTAACATTGTTAAATAACGTGGAAATCCATTCGTATGCTCAGTAACAACAATCTACATGCTCGGTTACCAGTGGCTTTTAGGGCGAGATCATAAATTAAGCGAGAAATACGTTAACTGCTACGACCGGTGAACTATGCATGTAGTTGATGACATTTACAATACGATGGATAAGCAAAAAGTGGCCAGAATCCTGTTTCTAGATCTCAAAAAACCGTTCGATATCACGATTGATCACGACGTTTTATTACAAAAACTTGACAGCTCCGGTATAAGGGACCAGCAAACAGTTTGATATCATTTGATGTCGTTCTACGCATATTTGTCCCGCGTATATGGTACAAGTAGGCGTAGAAGTGTAGAATAATTCTACCGCATTACCCCGAAGGCCGTTACCCCGAAGGCCATTAACCCAAACGCCATTACCTTGAATTCCAAATCCGCCAAATGATGGGTCGACATTATCCCGAATTCCAATATCAAGGGGGAATGTCATCAATATCATCATGTCAATATAATTATAAATGCGGGGTGATGGAATTCTGGGTAGTGGTAAATTCGGGATAATGGAATTCGGAGTGATGGCATTCGGGGTAATGGGGTAGAATCGTGCAGAATACGTCCTACTACAAAACTGTGACAGTAGTAACAGAAATCTGTCACTAAAAGTACCAAAGGGCAGTAACCTGGGCCCACTTTTATTCCTACTGTACATCAACGACTTGCCGCATCTTCCTTTACACGGAAAACCTTGCCATACTACAAGAAGATAACAGTGCAACGTATGGAGTATTATAAAAGATATCCAAATTTGTACTACCAAAACAGATGTTGCTACTGCATCATGCTTTTGAAAATCGAATCGAAATCGAAAATCTTGCTACCATGTCTCAATATGGGGTGGAGCTGAAAAAACGAAGCCTGAAAATAATCCAAACATTACTAGTCTGAAGGTCATTTATAGAAAACCTACGCTGTACCCAACCATTGATCTATATTCAGATGTAGATAAATCAGATCTGCCAGTTTCTTCTTTGCAAGATTTGCAAACTTTAACTGAAATGCAGAATATTTTACATAATGCGTTAGCACCACACAATAAAGAATTTCAGCGCACTTCTCACCGTTACGAAAACTAGGAATCCTTTGGCCTTAGTTATAAGCCGTTCGAATTATGAATTTGAAAAACAAAACTAATAGTCACTATGGTAAATCAAGGTACAATGCCTTGCTGATACCTATAAGGGCCGAGCTAAACCCACTTTAATTCAAACATCATGTAATTTCATGGATTAGATCACAGCTTTCAAATTTTATATTGTAAATCTGTGAGTCCAGTGTATCACTCATAAACTGCCATTAATGCACCATTTAAAAAGTTAAGGCTCACTGAGAGCTATAAGCTGTAGCTTCACTAAATACTATTGCTGCAAATACTATTATTTTGAGCGATTTCACCTGGTGCTTAACAGGGAAACAAAGTTACAGCATGCCAAAGTTGAGCATTTTGTATGAAAATCGGCATTCACTACTATTATTCTGAACAAAACTGTATGGGTGTCCCAGAAAGTATGGGCACGACTTCACCATACTGCCATTTCGAGATTAGTGCAAATAAAAATCTGATTTTAACACATTAAATTCTTGCACTTATCACGAGCAGATTTTGAATTTTGGGCGATTTTTTCACTACCTGTTTGTTGATGGTGTTATATTCCTGGAAGCTCCTCTTATCAGTTTTGCACAAAATCGCGTTATATCTTATCGACTTTGTTATACGAAATTTGTGCTAGGTCATACAGTTCGTTCAATAAAAATCTGGAACAATATATTTATCATAACCGATACAATTAATGACCAGACTATCACTTATTTTATTGGAAATTATAAACTTACTTGAATGGAAAATGACAATCCGTTGTAAATCTGTTAAAACATGTAAAAATCTAAAATGTTTGTTGCCTACCCCAAAGTAAATATAGATGTTTGAAACAGATAAACTTGAAATGGATAATTTTTATTTACATTGAAAATACCTGAAAAGCTATAATTTCGTGAAGATATCTACCCTGTAAATTATCCGAACAACAAAATATGGAAAAGATGATCTCACATTTAAAACGATAAAAAATCAATGAACGTGTACCTTTTTAATACATTCATATGTTGACACAAAATATAACTTCAAATAATTTAGAAATAATTGCTTCTTTCTGAGATAAGCAAATTTTAATTTTTCGGAGACGTTATTCCTGAGGGCCGCTAGTCATTTTAGAGATGTTTTCTCCCTAAAATCTGAAATGGATTATTCCAAATTTTATATTACTGTTTGAAGTAATCTACAGTTCCTTGGCTTCAAGTTAGGCTGGACATTTAAAATTAATCAGATCAAATCCTGTGAGTTCTATGGACTTTTATCTTCCGTCAAAAAGCTCGAAAAACGGCTCTCTCGAAAACCTTTCAACATTTTTGTCTTGGTTTTACAAATATTTGATATAGGAAATGTGTGAAACTTACTGCTAAAGAATATAATAGGTCAATGTATTATACCATGCAAGAATACTGAAAATATTCCGCTTTTTTACATAGAGCCATGCCTTCAAAGATTGTACGGATAATTCGCGGACACCCTGTATGTGTAGAGAAAAACTAGCGATTTTTTTAGAATTTTACCATTTTGTCAAATGTTTCCTAGCGAAGTCAAATAAAATTTTAAACAAAAATTATTGTACTTCAACTCACCACGTCGAAGGATTTCGATAAAAACATTTATTACTAGATAAGTTCCATCAAAACATAAAAGTAGGGTCTGTGCTGGCTAGATAAGAATTGTTTTTTTTTTTAAATAACGTAAATCTATGTAAAAAGTTATTTTATTCAACAAAATTTTCTTAGGCAGCATTTAAAATGACCCAAGGAAAAAAACAAAAATAAAAAAATTGGTGTCTGTTTGAAAAAATATTGTGATTACTGGTTATCAAAGTCGTGCCCATACTCTCTGGGACACCCTATATTTACTAAGAAATTAAGCTTATTTACACATTCCCCGTTCACATCCATTTCGAAATTTATTCTTCAAAATAAGTATTTTGTTAAACAAAGAACAACATAACCGAGTTGATATACTCCTTCCAAGAGGAGAGATAACTGTGGTATGTATTTGAAACACTTGTTCCTTAGATCTCAAGACTCTTGTGAACTAAATATCGTTAATGTAGAACTACATCGAAGCTTGAAGAAGTGAGCGCGTTGTCTGTAAATTTGATTTTATATGGAGCTCATAATAAGGATTGGAAATTGAGGTGGAGAACTTATGTCTGCTGTCACCGTGAAATGTATGATTTCAACGGATTTCGATGGATTCCTCTGTTTTCACATGAACCTTGCCTGAAAAATAATAGGCCATGGAGATCCTGGTAGTTAAAATCCCCTAAGTTTAATTGCACCATTACGCCCTTCAGCTAAATTTGCTTAATGTATCTAAAACGAATGTTAAGCTCTCATTTTGGTCTGTAGATGGAAATTATGTACCGTAATTCGGGGTGTAGTTGATCAGCGGGGAGAAGTTGATCATTCCCGTACCCACATGTATAGACTGTTATAAGAGCTATGCCACGATTTCAATTATCACAATTTCTGAGTTGTGGCATTACCTGATAGCTACTCTTGATTTTCATAAATTCGGTTTGGCATTCAAGGTAATTATTCCGTGGAAAAACAGATTTTTTAGGAAATGTTTCATGAACTGTTGAAGGGTTTTTCTCCAAACAATCGACTTTTTCCAACGGCTATACAAAGCTATAGTTTTTATAAACTGTTTCATACATTCCAGATATGTTTTGTGTACCCAGTTTCGAATTTGTATTGAGGATACAAATTATTATTTTAGAGAAAAAAATGATCTTTTAGCAAAAGGGTTGCTAACTTCAAAGAAAATTGCCTACCTTTAGGCGTTTAATGTGGTGTAATCTGTAATTCACAACTTTCAATTAAAAAATTACCCGATTTATCAATAAGTTGTAATATTTTAAAGTTTTGATTTCAGATTCAGAGACCCCAAATTTAGTGAATAGCATACTTCTTTATTTTAGGAATCCTATCGCAGTAATTGATCAACTTCACCCCGGAATCAAAAACACCACTTTTTGAACTCCAAAAATTGTTTTTGTTATTACGATAACATTCGTCAAAATTTCGTTTGTATAATTCGTTAAAACATTCAACCAGCACAGGTTTTGAAAATATTTGGATGATAATACATGAATCCCACTAGGAATTATAGCACAGAATCGCTCAAAAGTGATCAACTTCCCCCCAGTTTACGGTACAATTTACATTGTAGATAAAGGAGCCATTAGGAAGCGTTCTGATAAAGCAATAGTGACACATTCCCTCATGTTAAGTGTGGTTTCTAACTACGTTGGTCTCGAACGTTTTTGTAAATTTAACCATGTTTAACAACGTGTAAACCATATACATGCCGTATCGTAATTTACATGACTCAAAAATGATTCATATCCATCAAATGTTTTAATTTTGCAGAATCTTTTAGAGAATGCTATGGAAAAATGTTGGTCTACCGACACTCCACACTTTGGTGCAAATTGTCAATGGTTTGAATTCACGGCATAAAAATTAACAAGGCAGGCTCTTTATTGATGTAAATATCAAGTTTGATTGTAAACATGTAACGTCACTAATATCGTACCATATACCTTCCGGACCACTAGATCATTTTTTTTTTTCGAAAATTTGTTCGGGTGGATAGGAATGACGTCGTCAAGTAGCTGTCAGTTTTCGGAATATATCACCTTCTTAATAAAGTACACTGTGGTTTGAGTTGTGCTCCAAAACCCGCAATGCTTACTATGGTTCATTTCCTCTATGCGGGGGATTGCTCACTGCACGTTATTTCCGCGAAGCAATCCAAATTTTAAAATTTCCCCGTAATACAGAAGGTAGTAGCATAGGAGTTATGGTGTAATTCTTATAAGCATCCTTTAAAAAATCACTGGAAAAAATCTGGAAGATTTGCTGGAGGAATCTTTAGAGTGATTTCTGATCCTGAAAGTATTCCAGGAGAAGTCTCTGGAGAAATCCCTAGAAAGAAAAGAAATCTGAAAAAAAATCTGGAAGAAGTTGTAAAAAAAAACGCGCAATAATATCTGAAGGTTTCTCTCGAACCTCTAGATTTATTCACTGCAGGCAGAATAAGAAAAAAAAAGTGACTTTAAAGACCATTTTGGTTTTTGAGACCTACCACTTAGAAGAGAAAATTTTTAGAGACTTGCATTAAAATACAAACCAAGTTACTTAAAAGAGACCTGCTACCAGCCCTGCGTTCCGACACCAAGGAAGGAAACAAATCAACAAATCCGGAAAGACAGTCCACGTCCGTTCGGGGGTGTCGTAGGTGTCGAATTATGTCACCTAAATTCCCACGGTCTGATGGCTAATACAGAAACGCGCTTTGCAGACTGTGTTTGTTCAGATCAACCTTCAATCCTCCACCTACGCGTTGAAGCTCCATTGGATTCGCCGTTTTCGACGATGCTGGTGAGTAGTCGTCGAGCTTGAAGCAACCTACGAATTGTCATTGCACAGACCCAGATTGGTTCCCCGGTGGTGAAGTACACACCTGGCTGGAAGCAATTTTTGCGGTTACATGTGTGGTTTTTTTTTGCTCGATCGTGTTCTTGGTTATAATTTTCATCAACTGCATCGTATGTATACTGAGGTGACATTTGGACAAAACTTTGCGTCGCGACCGTGTGGGATTGTTCTGCAACTCTAGACGGTTTGGCAATGAGTGCGGTTTTGGGCGAAAAAAGTGTCGATTTTTTTTTGGAAATGAGTTTATTGAAATATGAGACCTTCTTGATTGGGGTCTTATTCGTTACGGGACGCCTACGGCAAGATTCGTGTGCCAATTAGTGCGATCGTTTTTTTGTGGGGCTTCAATACCAAATAAAAAGTGATTGTTGGTTGAGTCGTTCCTCAATTTAAAAACTAGCCCGGTTACGTCCATACGGTCATCGGGGAAGGGAAGGAATGTTAGTTAAATTTTGTTTGTTACTAGGGACCGTGTATATCTCTGTATCTCTACAGTTGTCATGAAACTGATACAGGGCCATTGGGATAAAGTAAGGATCTGGGGGTTACCTATCATTGATGATACAATGATATCGATATTCACGCCTAACCTGAATCGCAATATGTTATCCTCGCTCTCGCAAGAGAAAATCGACCAACTCTCGCATAACTTGTGATTTCGCCCTAAAAAGCCATTGGTAACCGAGTGTGTAGTTTGTTGTTACCTAGCAGACGAATGGATTTACACGTTATTCAACAATGCTACGGTGAAGAGAAGATACCCCAGATGTGGGCCCAGATATCCGTAGCGGTAAACGCGCAGCTATTCAGCAAGACCAAAGCTGAGGCTCGTGGGTTCGGAATCCCACCGGTCGAGATCTTTTCGAGTTGGGAAATTTTCTCGACTTCCCCGGGGCATAGAGTATCTTTCGTACCTGCCACACGATATACGCATGCAAAATGGTCAATGGCACAGTAAGCTCTCAGTTAATAACTGGGCAATGCTCATAAGAACACTATGCTGAGAAGCAGGTTCTGTCCCAGTGGGGACGTAATGCCAGAAAGAAGAAGAAGACGATGAGATAAGATCCTCCTTTATCTCCCAGTGATAGTTTCATCTGATCTATTCATTTGCTTAGAAACAAGAGCTAACACACTACGGTTAGCAATGGCTTTTTAGGGCGAGATCACAAGTTAAGGCCGAAAAATGTGTGTAAAATTGTTTCTCAAATAATTTATACACCCAAAATAATCCGGATGGCGGATTTCCCTCCTAGCGTATTAGGTGCTAAATCCACCTATTGATTGGTAAGATTCGCCTCCTAAGCGTAGACGGGGCAAACCCCGTCAATTGAAATCGGAGCACATTGACTTGAAAATTCGAGCAATCTAAATGTTTACGCCCGACCCACCACAATTTGCACAACCAATTCGACAGCCGAATGGATGGCATCGGAAACGCACACTTTAGGCAAATGGTCACGCGGCAAATGGATGGTGGACATGTCAGAGGAATGGAATGAATATTGCCAATATGAAAGCTTTATATATTGCTTTTGTCACTTCTCCTATCAAGCCGTCGATAGGTTCGTGGAGTTAGTACTGGTTTATGAATCGGGAGGTCCTTGGTTCGATTCTGAATATGCGGCGAGTATATATTTTGTTTTTATTTTTTGGTTCTTCAGGCAAATTTATGATATTCAACCCGATTTCTTGGTGGCGAATTATCATAATAGATTCCGGTCCCTGTATTTAGATAATCATTTTGCTTGAGTGACTATCGAAATAAGGTACCCGTGTGAACAAATGGGTAAAGGAAATCGTATAGAGAGGGTTCTTAAAAAAAATAAAATGAATAAGATCTACTTATATTTTTCAGATTGTTTCCTACTAAATCTATGCTATATTTAAATTTTAATGTTTGTTGCCAAAGTTTCAAGGTAAATATTGAAAATTTTGGAAACTAGTGGGACAAGTGAAAAATATTGTCGTTTTAAATGACTGAACTGAAACTAAAAAAATAACAGTCAGATCTGTGATTTCAAATGGCCTCATTTGTTAGTGTATGAATACACAAAAAATCACACATAAATAATAAACATTTTGTTCTTTTTAAAACAATTTTCTTGAGTAAAGTTATTTATTTAGCAACAATGTTACTTTTATTGAAAGTAATAACATCATCGAAAATCAAAACACCATTCTATTTTACCGATTTTCTACTACTCATTTTATATAAAGTTAAGTTATCTCTTTTCTAAAGTAATGTTATTTATTGCCTTTAATCGAGCGGATTTAACCCCGGTCAAAAGTGTTAACATTCTTGTACCTACTGAATAAGTCATTATTTGAACCTAGTATCCAAATTCATGCGTCATCCGTTGAAGCCATTCAGAACATTACGATGTAACATGTTTTTTTTTTTAATTTCTTTATAGTATCATTCCAAACATTACATTCATTTCTTATATCTAGGTGATCTGTGTTAGATCAACACTATCATTCCTAATTTGGTAAAAACAAATTTAAGATTTTATTAACATTTTGTTAACAACATACTACATCTTCCCTGGCTCTTCACCCGAAAGGCTTTGGGGTTTCACATATTTCGACATGTTGAATCCAACAAAAATAGTCCGGTTGAAAACCCCGTGTAACACATCGTGACCTTCCCTTGTTAGCTACCCCATATACCCGATTGCTCCAAGGCTCCGCCACAAGAAATTTGCCTTAGACACCAAAATATGAAAAACAAAAAAAAATATAAAACAGGATTCGAAACCGCAACCTTCGGATCCTTAAACATAAACCCACACCACTCGTCTATCACAATTTTTCATGTATGGCATGTTCTACATCAACACAAGATGGAACCATCTTGTCACGGAGGACAACCTGCAAGAGGAGCAAAATACAACACCCGTTGGACAGCCAAGTGCGAGAAGGGGTGAGATGATATGTTCTATAAATATATTTAAAGTACCAACGCGGTGCTGCGGGAATTTCTTACTTATACCAGAGTCAAAATCTATATGTTTGTATATGTTTATTATCGGCAATGACTTATACATTTGCAGTGGAAATAAGAATTTCATGGCCGTGGACGTGTTGGGATTGGGGTATAATATAGTTAGGGAGAAACAAATAAACACACTTGACTATAACAGTCGGGGCGCTTATAAGCAAAAAGTTTATGGTTGACGTTTGCTGATTGATTTACTTTTCATTTATTTACATTTTGGCTCTATTAGTCGCATGGTTGGGGACGGTATGAGACTCCTCGAAGTGGAGACCCAGGGTTTGTGGATCGATTCATTGACGACTGTAATATTGTAATCAACATCTAAGTGTGCATACAAGCAAACTGGGATTACCGTAATTCTTTACAATTACTTATCAAAATAGAGCCGTTGATAAACTTTAGTTATCATTTAGCGGGGAGGGGATATCTAGCCAAAGACCACGGTCCACCCATTTGTGTTTCAAAGAAAATATTCCACCTATCAACTAAACCTGAAAGGTTCATTAGCAGTCGGATGGTTCAAATTAAAAAAAAAAGTTTTAAAATTCAATATTTCATATCTTCTTTACCAACAACGATTAGAAGACGATTTAAGATTTCTATGGAAATCTACTATGACAAAATTTGAAAAAAATTGTTCCCCACATGTTAGTACTGTAATGTTAATACAAAATTATCTCTAAGTGAAAACTAATTCCTCAAACAATAATAAGGAACACTGCAGTAGAAACAAATCTTTTTATGAGCTAATTTGTTAGGGATTTTTGCAGAAGTTTGTCACACTATTAATCTCAAATTTCGCTTAATAATAGCAAACCAATTCATAAATATCTCTTCTCCCATTTTTCAAATTTCTGTTTCATTCATGAACAAATGAAACACATTGATCATTGGGCGAGCGGGGGGTTTATTCGTCAAAAACCACACAAAAGCACGAGGGGGGAGGAGGTGACTGAAAAGTCAGGAAAAATGTTCACGTGGTTTATGGAGACGACCCTAAGAAAGATATGGGGATTGGAATCAAACTTTTTTTAAATTTAAAACCGCTCTTATTAGCAGTCATTTACATTTACCGTTATATTTTTTTGTAAAGAAGATGCAATAGTACCTAACTGGAATTTACAGAAATTACAATAAGGTTTAATTATCGCACTCAACATTTTACACCAAAGCCAAATTTTTTATATTTTTGGAATTGATATACATAAATAATAATTCTCAACAAACTTATGTGCACAACATAATCGCAAAATAATGGTGAACGCGTTACGAAATGATTTCTTCAACCCTTAAGTGGATTTTTTGGTATTGGTGTTCGTTCAGAGGTTTGCCAAGCCGCATAACTATATAAAACTAATGAAGATCTTTTCCGAACAATATTTTTTCTACATCCCAGAAAATTTACTTATAATAATAACCCAAGTAACCGTACAGCTGTATATAGTTGCATCAATATCACTTTATATGCTACTATGAAATATGGCATATAAAGTCATACTGCATTACATGTCTCATTAATGCAGTATTAAAGTGGAAAAGGGCGCTATTAAAATGTAAATACGGCTACAATTCCTAGCTCTATGTTGGCAAATTGCTAAAGTATAGTACGGTCTGTTACCGTATAAAAGCTTTAGCCAAAGTGTATTTAATGCTCAAAGGAAACCATATATTTTAAGACCCAAAATAGAAACACAAAAATATTATTGTACTCTTTTGTTCGTTGGATGTCAGGTTAGCTTGCTTATTTGTCTGTCTATTTTTTTTGTTGTTTAGTGGGATTCGAACCCAAATTAAGTGAAGATGTTTTCGATGACTCGCCGCGCCTATCCACCGGACCATGAATGCTGCATGTCTTGGCCGGGAAAATTGTACAACTTCAAAGCAGCACCCTTCGCTGCCGTGGCAAATATTGTCGATTTCACTCGTCGGGTACGTCGAATCATGATAATGTTTTAGTGCACTTATTCCTTGTGGTTCAAGAAACAAGTGCACCAAATACGTTGAGATGATCCGTTTTTCTGCACTCTACAAATTTCGTGATAGTTCAATTGGGGTGAAGTGCGCCAATTAGTTTGGTGAACACGACTGTTGCACTTCCCAGTTAAGATGATTATAAAACGAAGCCAAACTTTGAATCTTCAAGTGCACAAGACGAGAGTATCTGACAACAGTTCGCGTTGAAACCAATCAACTTGCTTGCTTCCTGGTGGTGACCAACGGGATAGATTTTTCACGCGGAGCGCTGTTTGGTTCTTATGTCTTGTGCTCTTGAAAATTTGAGGTGTGGCTTCGTTCTATAATCACCTTAACCGCGGCTGTCGCTCTTTTGCTGTTGAGATTTTGTTTTGTTTTCATTATGTGGGGCTAAAACGGTTGCGCATCTTCACGCTTTATGTATCGTTTTAGCATCTTGCCACATTGAATCTGCGATAGGCGTGTGGTGTACGCACGGGCCTAACAATCGTAAGGTTTTTGGTTCAATTCCAGGTTGATGCAACTTTTTTTTTTGTTTTCAAATTCTGGTTTCTCATAAGACAAATCTACACATTTCAACCAGATTTCTTGTGGCGAATTCTCATAAGGGATATTTAAGTATTTCTATAATCTGAGCCTGAGTGAATGAAGGATCGACGATAAATACTGCATTGAAGTCTTGCGTTTTTGTTGCGATGAAGCATTGAGAAAGATGATGCAATGAAGCATTGAGCGGTGACCGTATATCACCCATTGATGCACATTTCATTGCTACAATAAAGCAATGCTACATTGCATTCATAAAATGGAATTAAAGCATTATTGCACGCATATTGCAGAAATAAAAGCAATGATGCATTGCACTCGTTGAATTAAAGTTAAAATACGGTTATACATTAATGCTTGTGGTTACTTGGGAATGCTCTACATATTGTCGATTTAAAGTCATGCTTTAGAGCATTCATGATGTCAAAACTATGTATCATTGCTTGACAGTTATCGAATGAGTGCAATAAAACTTATTTTAATCTGCATTTTATTATGCATATAAAAATAAACAGACATTGTTTGAAAATGTATTGGAAAATATGAAGTTGGTGCAGTCCCATATTGAAAAATAAAGGCATACCAGTCTCCATATGAACTTTTAATTTCAATTTCAGCTGCAAACGTGAATTGTGTTCAAGTTTATTATTTTTTGCTGATCATTAGAAGCAAAATTAGTAAGCTATGCGCTTGTGTTAAATATGTCAGGAAGAAATGTAAGGGGTCATCCATAAATGACGTAGCTATTTAGGGGGGAGGGGGATCTTTACGGGGCCCATATAGCCGTAGTGGTAAACGCGGAGCTATTCAGCATGATCAAGCTGAGGGTCGTGGGTTCGAATCCCACCGGTCGAGGATCTTTTCGGGTTGGAAATTTTCTCGACTTCCCAGAGCATAGAGTATATTCGTTCCTGCCACACGATATACGCAAACAAAAATGGTCATTGGCACAGTAAGCTTTCAGTTAATAACTGTGGAAGTGCTCATAAGAACACTGAGATGCAGGCTCTGTCCTCTGTTTTGTTTGACTTATAAACATGGTTTATAAAATGATGATTCAGCTTCAAAACATTCATCAAGATTGAAAAGAAATCTGAGAAATTTTAGATTTTCTTGATAAATGCAATCAAACAGATTTTTTCAAAGCTTTAAATGGTTATGTAAATATTATATTATATTCGTGTCTTAATTGATAAATTTATAAATAAACAAAATCAAAGTTTAATAAGTAAATTACAAATCAATGCTTTAACTACTTGGAGTACATTGTTTTCTCATTTGTTAACGAGTCATAAAGTCAGCCGTTTTCAAGACAATAAAATATGCTCTTTTCGGCAAATATTACAATGAACAAGATATTCATACCGTGTATTATGCATTCAATGTTGCAGGAGATCTCACACAATCAACTCATCGATTTGTTTTGATGTATCAATGCTCTTGATGGAATAGCTTGAATATTAATGAGGACAACAGATTCGAGTGATATCGAAATTGCCCTATCATTCAATTTTATTGATAACTTGGTAATTTGATAATTTTTTATTATTTAACTGTTTCATTATAGGTTGTGTAGGTTTATTTTATTATGAAGAAAGATAATGAAGTTCAGCTGAAATATTAATAGAGATAATAATTGTATAATAATCGCTAAAATTTTCTAAACATTCCAAATATATCAAGTGTAATCGTTTCTATATCTGGCCACTGATTGCCAAATGGATTTGAATTTGTATAATAATTCATTTCGAATTAATATATTGTATTGTTCATTTTCATTGAAATCTATTTCCTAACAAAGAATAATTAAAAAAAACAATCCTTTAATAACAAATTTTTGTTCTAACTAAAAATAAACTAAAATATATTGTACCCTAACTCAACAATAACGAGCTTCATCAATCCAATCAATTTTTTTTCACCATTTTCTATAGTAAACTTGTTTGGCTTGGTGACACAGCAAAAGTAATACAATTTAGCCTATATGAAACTAGATACCAAAATAATGTAACAGGAACTGTGTTTATTTGAAACTGTTTTCCAAATTACTTTCGAGCGCTACTGTATATATACTGTTAGATTAGATTATCCTTACATTTTAGTCAGTAATTAATATCAAATTTTGTATTGAACTTCTGAATTCTAATTTTTTGTTTCAAACCCAATCACTGGAGGAAAATTAATAAAAAATGCAAAGGGGGCGGCCTTCCTTAGCCGAGTGGTTAGAGTCCGCGGCTACAAAGCAAAGCCATGCTGAAGGTGTCTGGGTTCGATTCCCGGTCGGTCCAGGATCTTTTCGGGTTGGAAATTTTCTCGACTTCCCTGGGCATAGAGTATCATCGTACCTGCCACACGATATACGAATGCGAAAATGGCAACTTTGGCATAGAAAGCTCTCAGTTAATAACTGTGGAAGTGCTCATAAGAACACTAAGCTGAGAAGCAGGCTCTGTCCCAGTGAGGACGTCAATGCCAAGAAGAAGAAGAAGAAGAAGAAGAAGAAGGGGGGGGGGTGCTTGATATGCTACGTATTTTCCAAGGGGAAGTATCAGCATTTGTGACGAAACGGTACGAGAGGGAAGGGGGGTGTAAAAAATCAGTGAAAAATGCTACGTTATTTATGGACGGCCCCTAATAGAAAATTATAAACATTTGTATGAATGAAAAACTTCAAAGTTTGAGCGCTATTTTCTCAGTGCCTACTTTTTTCAATATGGGTCTTTATGGACAGCATAAGTTGTTCTTAGAAAAACTTTCTTATCGAAAATGTCTCTGAAATTTTGTCCTGAACAACTTATTCTTAATCACAATTCATAGATAGTCAAATTAAAAATGATAAAAAAAAGATTATTGCGTTATATAAAAATGAAATTTTGTTTTCATATTTTTCATGATAAAAAAATCAGTATATATGTTCTCTTGACTTCTCCAAACGGTTTACTACAATCTCCTCACTGAACGTTCTGTTCTAAAATCAACATATCGGTGCCATAATTCTTAAAATAAATTGCTTGCAAAAACTAATAGCCAATTTGCAGAAGTTGTTCTTGAGTCAAAATGATCGATTCATCTATAGAAAACTCTTTTACTATTATACTAAACCATGGTTAAAATTTAATCCCATATATGGGGCACGGTTTCTTATAATCAGCTCATTCTGGGTAGCATTCATCCAGCATTGGATCGATATTTTTATCAATGTGAAAGTAGAACCGTGATCTTGTTTTCTTTGAATAGCACCAGCAAGAGATTCGACAGAGTTTTCATGTTTTAAAGACTATTCATTTTATAAAGAGGACACCTTGTTTTATGCTATATCTTTTTTATCATGTAATAATAAAATCCCAGAGTTTTCTGTCTGTCAGTAACGCTTTTGAAAGGTTTCATTGAGCAGCATACAACAGCAACAAAATATATTTAAATTTGGGCGATTTTGCGTTCATAAATATCCATGCGTGTCTCAGCTTATTATTCATACACCAATGGCATATTATTATTCATACACCAATGGCATAATAATCCATGTTATCATTTTGCAACATTATTAATCTTTGAAAGAGGTTTTTGCTTGAAAATTCTTATGGAACGTGCTAGCCACGCTGGGTTAGCTAGTTTATCAATGAAATCATAATCGGTTTTCTGTGCATCGTAATACTATTATTTTCCTCCTATATGGAAATATAAGATCTTACAAAGAAGAACAAAGAAGTTTCGACAAAAACTTCCTAGAAAAGATGTTCTTCAAACTTAAACAATATTTTCACATACCAAAAATCCGAATTTTTATGAATGAATTGTGTTTTGGTATACTCAACTATTATACTTGGCTCCAGACCTACCAATCTTTGACCATTCTAAACATTGTTCCTTATTCGTGTGAATTATAATTATTTTGATGGCTTTTTTGTTATAACACCATCGTGCAATAATATAATAGTCTAACGATAACTGTATACAGAAAACCGCTTACGATTCTATTGATATATTATAAAGAATATAGCATGCACAAGGTGTCTACTTTATAAAATGAACAGTCCTTAAGTAAGTTCTACAATAGAGAATGTGGCTACTCTGGTAGGTGATAAATTATTATGAATATACATTAAACTTGTTCAACATACGATGATTAACGCTTTAAAGGAGACTTGACTGTATATCCTTATTTTGCTGGGGATAACACATGTTCACATGTTTATCAACAGCATGAGCAATCATGCATATGAAACGTAAAACCACATCGACTTTGGTTACTCTGCATTTCAGTAGTAAGATTGGAGCAGTAGATACACAGTGTGCTGGTCGTTCCGATGATTATGGTTCGAATCTGGTTTGCTCCCTCTCGGTTTTTTGCGTATTTCCATACTTCCAATACATGCACTTAAAAGAGGCATATGTGTGGAAGTTTTATTTTTTAATACATGTGTTGGTGATGCACGCACATGAAAAAAAATACACATGCGACATCAACCAGGATCGATCCATGGTCATGAGCGTGAGAACCAAATACTATACCACAGCACTGAACCCGCTTGTTGGTATGCGTGGTTCAGAAAGCATATCAATTTGTACTTCCCCATTTGTACCGTAAAAACTGCTCGACTCAATGACCGGATTATCTGCCTATCAATAGACGCTCAAAAACGTCATGTCGCTCAGAAGAACACTTTTCCGCCATCAATAGACGCAGAAAACGCCTATAATGACGGTTTCAACTTTTGGGTGTAAAGTTTATTCCAGAAGCCCTTATTGCCAGATGTCAAAGCAATTTACATTACGAAATTAATCGTGGACCGACCGGGAATCCAACCCAGACAATTTTCAGCATGGCTATGCTTTGCAGCCGTGGACTTCACCACAAGGCTAAGGAAGACAGGCCCAATTATGTAAGCTTCTAAAAAGCCATTTTGATGATAAAATTAAACTAACGACACAAATGAGGGGCAGAAAAGCGTTTGAATTACCGCGGGTTTACATCCGGGTTCAATCCTGGGCCTGGTGCTCAGTAGCTGTTTAGACACCGGTTTTGCTATAGATTATTCATATTCATAAACCAAGTACATGAACATTTGGCATCAGAGTTAGTGAACGTTCATCATCAAAATAAGTAGCATTCCAGCGCTAGTAGCGTGACTGCCACTAACAGTTGAACGTATTACCTTATATGCGATGCATATTAATGATCAGAGAAAAAAAATCATTTTGGAGCACATGTTGCGACCCGCACAACTCTCAGACATTAGATCGTTCGGATCGTATTTTCTAATTTCCCACTCGATGAGGCAAGGTATGCGATCTTGGCAAAGAGCTGCAGAGGTTTTGCGTCCAAGTGCCAAAGCATCGACGACTTCTCAGCTCCGAGCTATCGTTGGGTTTAATTTATGATATTCAAATGAATCGAACAATTTGTTTCGCGTCCTACGCATGGTTGCAGATGGTTTCCCTGCGTAGGTTCTCCCCATAAGCGCGAAATGCTTTTATCTTAATAGCTTGGAATGGATCTCGAACGGTATATTTTCAAATCTTCGATAAGTATGAATGACGGATATGTTAGCCGCTTTTCTTTCAATCAAATGTATTATGTAATGATTAGCTCCATTTTACAACTCTGCAGCTATCTATTTGACACGTGCCCAGCAGTTCCCCCTTTTGCTGTCAAGCGTAGCCCGCCTTCCGAACTGAAGTGCGAAACTACTTATTAGTAAACATAAGAAGCAGAAGATAAAAACAGTCTCGGAACGTGTTCGATTGCAAAACCAAACAAAAACCTCCCCAAGAGCGCACAAGGGTACTGTATAAGAGTTCGAACTTGACCAACAACCTGAAGTCGACCACTTAGTCTAATGTTTGCACTCGGATTCGGTTTTGATTTGTGGAGTAATCACTCACTGACAAACACAAACAGAACAGAATGGAATGACTTTTGATCGTTCGCCAAATGTATTGAGGGAAAAAAGCACAATGCCGTAATCAACGCGCAGCAGTGCAACTCAATTTAATCTGCATCGTCGCAGAGACCGAGATAGAACTTGAAAATAAATCCATCTTTGCCTTAGACGAGGTGAGGCATGGGTGTAGTCAGGATTTTCATCAGAGGGGCGAGTAACCTCGAGAACTCATTAATGAATTTCACACATAAACGAAAAGCTTTCCCTCAAGAAAGCCATCGGTCTAGAGGGACAACATTTCTAACTACGCCCTTGGTTGGAGGCTGTCTGCGAGCATTTGTGCAGCAACAGCAGAAGCCCCTGGTTGCAGTTAAAAGCTTGGCACGTTTCGGTGCCCCCTGTCGATACCCTCAAATATTTACTATTATATTTCATCTGTCAATATGTGTTGCAAACAATGCACATACCTCACCGTCGCCAAACCAAGGCACCACAAACTAAAGGCAAATCTGGTCAAGTGGTCAAGATGCAATTTATCTCAGAACGCCCCCTGAAGCGAATACACACCCGGATGGATATTTGTGCGGATTGAGCGGGGCGTGTAGATGATGCGCTTCGCAAAATGTGTTAATTGGGCAAACCGGACTGCTGATGAAGTTGTTGATAATGAGTCGACTCTTAAACGGTACAAACTTATCTACGAGACGGAGACGGAGACGAGATGGATACAAACACACACAAGTATGGACGTGCACGCGCCCACCTTCAACGGTTCAGGTCTTGATACGTGCAGAGGGGCTTCGTTGAAAAACCGCGGACTGCGCTGCTGCTGATGTCACTGTTTGTCTCCATCAAAGTAAAGACGCGACCTCTTCAACGGACTATCCAGACGGATCGAGGGGCGACGGGTTTTGTTTTGACAAATGGAACTGAATAGTTGCATGCTAATCAGGTGAATGGAAGAAATCTAAGAAGTTCACGAGGAACTAGTTTGAGAAGGCTCCAATTCACAAGCATATTCAGGATCAACTAATAGAATCGTTGCACATTAGAATTATTCAGAATAGAAAAGCTGATCGAGCATAAGAATGATTGACGATCTGCAGTAGCTATCCCGTTTTTGCAAGGACAACTGTACTTTCACAAGGTACCGGCTGCGTTCAAAAATTTGTCCTAAATTTGGGATGGGGAGAATATGTTAACATCTTACTCGCTTTTAGGAAGCCGCTGAGTCCTCTGCACTTCCACGAGAAAACACTGGGAGTGGGAAAAATAGGAGAGGGTAGAATTAGATGATTCGTCTTGGTAAACGACACGCTTGATTATAAGGACTTGGAGGATCATCCAGAAATAACGCATAATTTTCACGAATTACACAGACCTTAAACATAATGCAACAGTTATGATGCCTCATTTGTAAAAGTATTTTTTCCATCGAACAAAAAATATGTCGACACTTTTGATGACGAACCATTTAAAGGTTTTGCATGATGCATCGTGTAATATAAAACCAAAAAGTTTTCTAAATAAAAAGCCAGCACTTGTAGTGTCATTTAAAGATCTAGAGTAATTTCGAAAAAAAAATCCAAGGCATACTGTATTTAAACTTGAAATAAGGATTTTTCCCAAACTAACCTCCTATTCACTGTTTGTTGAACAAATACATAAGCGTATATTATAGCATCCTTTACGCTGTCTCGATAATGTACACGGGTAAAAATGCGGCACTCGAAATAAGGAGAATGAGTCATTATTTCGGGAGGAAAGTGTGTTTTCATGTTATGAAAATACACCATGACCAAAAGTCATGAAATCATGAAGAATTTTACCGTAACGCCGCCTGTACGTTAAGTTTTCAATTTAAAGCGAAGAAAAATGTCAGCTGGAATCCTCAAATCATGAAGCATGTATGCTGGAACCTTGAATAAAATTCATGGAAACATAAGCGCTATTCATGGATTTAGTCATCTGTCATTTATGATTCCTATTTTTGATACGAAAAGTGGCAATTTCGGTCATGATATCATGAAGCAGGATCTGATATCATGAACAAAGTTCATGAAAACATAAGCACTATTCATGTATTTAGATGGCTTTTATTTATGATTCCGATTTTGGTGCTAAAAAGTGGAAAATTGAGTCATGAAATCATGAAGCAGAATCCCCGAATCATGAACTAATTTCATGAAAACGGAACATTATACGTCAATTTAGATCCCAGTTTATATTTGCTATTGGTAAACAAATGCAATGAATAGTAAAATCGTTGCGACTTTTGCGCCGGTAGTTTCGTAATAAACCGCGAACACATTCTACAATCGACGACCTAACGAGTGCCAAATCTTTAGCAGGAACGCGAACATTCAGTGGTTAGGTTTGTACGCAAAATTTTGTTTCGAATATCAATTGATTTGACAAATGGTCCCTGGGCTCACAAAATGCTGGTGGATTGCATGAGTAATGGAACACTCCTTAAGAATACTGTGGATATGGAAAGTGAACTGGAACATCCGGCTGTCGAAGGCTTTTTTTGAGCTGCTCTGCTATAGGACATAGGGAAGGCATCACATCCGAGCAGTTAAAATCGCCGACGAGTTTGTGAAGCGAAATCTTCGCTCAAAGTCAAACATTGCCCGGTTCTGCAAAATCATGATGAAGGCTTGTAAGTATGTTTTGGAACATCTAACAGCTCCGGCAGATTGATTGTGTCGTGACACAACGTGGGAACTTACGGAAATCTCGCCAAGAATGTCATCGATACGATGGCAAGGTACCGAAGAGCAGTGTCTTCAATTTAAACTTTTTCAAAAACAAAACTACTAGAAAAAATCACCGATCGCCATGAGACGCGTTGACTAAGATGAAGAAAGTGACAGTTAGGTTTGTGTAACGCCCTGAGCATTCAAATTCTTGCATAATACTCACGATTTCATGACTTTTAGTCATGATATCATGAAACATAAATTTTATGAATTCATGACATTTTGCTCATGAATCCGGCAACCGATTTTTTCCGTGTACCATGCTATTTAACTCATTTGAAACAAAAGCATGCAACGAGCTCACCAATTGATATTCCAGCCTCGACTCTCCAACAAGAAGTTTCCAATCAAAACGCTAGAATGAAACAAAACTTTCACCCCGGTGACATACAATCGAATTCACCTGCTTGGGCGCCTGGTAAAAGCCAAATTGAAAAAAAAAAACTTCCACTAGACGACACGAAATTGAATCCGCTTGCTTGGGCTTGACGAAGCGCCTTCATTTATAGAATAGAAAACTTGGTCGCAAAATATTACCAGATGTCCAAAATGTTGAAAAGATTCTAAACAGGAGTAAAAAAATACTCCGATTTTTACACGAGTACACTTCTTGGAACTTGTTTGATTTCATTTGAAATTTGTCCAAGATTTCGTTTTAACACCTTTAAGAAATATCGAGAGATTTCTTTTAAGACATTTTTCAGGGATTCTTCCAAATAGTTTTCCAGAATTTTCCTTACGAACTTCTTGGGAAATTTATCCAAGGATTTCTCCAGTATATTTTTTCGGCGCAAAGTCATGCAGTAGCTCAAGTGCGGTAATTATTTAAGCCGAGAAATTCGAGATTTTGACACCAGGCGGCACTAGTGAGCATTAAACTTTTGTTTTGCACATATCTCAAAATCCTGACCACTTATGAAGTCTTCTGTTAAGTTGTTGAGTAACTCAAGGGCTATCATTATTCGAGCTAGTTGATTTAAAATATTGCCACCACCGTTGAGTAGCTCAAAGGCTGTATTTATTTAAGCCATGAGATTCGATATTTTGCCACCAGGTGACGCTAGTGAGCGTAACACTTGATATCTCAAAATTTTGACCACTTTTTGTTTCGTTATAGATGATTGAGCTACATTTCCGAACTAATAAACAGCATAAAAAATCAACAACTAAATATTGCATTGACAAAAATTCTAAAAAGAAAAAAATATAACATATTTTTGCTCTATGCAAAACAACTTTCATTGAAATAATTTCAAGCGGATTACATTACCCCTCGAGAAAAGTTCAAAACAAACAAAACGCATGTTCGTTTGGCTCATGCTTTGACAAATCTCGCTGCACGATTGGCTCACACTTTGGCAGAAATGTCAGCTTCCGCGTATCTCTCTTATAAAGGATCACTAATCGGAACAATGACTGTAATAATTGCTGTAGTATTACCTGGTGCAGAACATTGAAAGAAGTTGTGAAGAATCCATGGAGATTTACAAATCTTATTCAATTAAATATTCGAGAAATGTTGCCGAGATAAATTTTCTAGAGAAACATAATGAGGAATACCAGGTTGAATGTATTGAGAAATTCTTGTGAAAGTTTGTAATAAAAAAGACACAGACACCTTCTTCAGTCATTTAGC